>NC_064614.1:1091706681-1092008931 GCF_023898315.1 Schistocerca nitens
ACTTCGTTCTGGAGAACTGCATCACCTGCGAAAAGTCTGATATTACTTTTAATACTGTCTGCCAGATCACTGAACAGCAAGTGTCCCAACACACTTCACTGGGACAGTGTAATGAGAGGATACTACTTTTCACAATTAGTGATGTGCACATTTTTGCTCGAGTTGTCTACATTTGCACCATTTTCATCTTATCAAGACTGGATATATGTGCAGCTGCTTTTGGACTCCACTTCGTTCTGGAGAACTGCATCACCTGCGAAAAGTCTGATATTACTTTTAATACTGTCTGCCAGATCACTGAACAGCAAGTGTCCCAACACACTTCACTGGGACATCCAAAAACGGAGTTCAGCAATTCTGCTTTTACTTTGCTAGCCATAATTTTGGTTCCTGTGTTCTTTGGTATCACTGGAATCCTTGACACATAGCCAGAATTTCTTTTGGTTGGTGAGAAGTCTTTCAATACAATTCTATGAGGGGTCTTTCAATACAATTCTATTACAACATTCACTTAAGTCTTTATGTAATGTCTTTTTGACAGCATAACACAATTTATTTACTACTTTTCTATCTACAGCCCTACACTTTGTTTTGCACCTGTTGAGCAGTTTTCATTGCTTCTCTTATAAGTTCCCTTACAGAGGCATTATACCATGGAGGGTTCCTCCCATCATGAACTGTTCTACAAGGCACATACTGATCCAGTGCTTCTAAACCCGAGCCACAGTTTCTCTACATGTTCCTGCCCAGAGATGCATGCTGAAAGTTGCTCTCTGAGGTGTTGAACATGTAAATCTTCCTACTTGTTTTAGTTGCCATTTTTACTAAAACTTCCTCACTATCACTGATGCTAGTTTCAATGTGGATGTCTTCACAGAGGTCAGGTCTAGTTGTTACCATTAAATATATTTCCAGCACGAGTGGGATTCCAAATTATCTGCCCAACATAGTTTTCAAAGAAAGCTTTTAATACTGCTTTGTAGAATGTCTTCTCACGTTCACTATTTCAAAAACTGTAATTATCCCAACTGATTGTGGGACAATTAAAATCTTCTCCAATTATCACACTATAATAGGGACTTAAATATTAGTGAGCTGAGTGATTCTCTAAAGTTTCCAGTTACACATGAGAATGAGTGGTTGTTTGTAGAAAAACTCAATTTTAAGTTTATTCCAACCTCTCATACCGAATCTTTCCTAACACGGTACATATCACTGAGAAGCATGATGAACATGAAAATATATTGTTAATTAACTATTAGTGATTATTACATTGTAATCAACAACACCAGCACCTCTATTGTGATCACAAACACACCATTCTTCTTTGTACTCACCTACTCATCACAGCCAACTACAACAATGAATAATATTGAAGACAACAATATAGTTAGTGGGAGGTGCCAAAGACAAGAATATCTTTTACAAACATTGCCATACAATTTTGTTTTTGTTTCTTCCAGAATACAGCTTAGTGAAATGATCTCTGTTTTACAAACATTTGAATTTTGACTCTCTGAGACAAAATAAGGTAAAACATAAAACCAATTTTCACTTTTTGGTTAACTTATTAGACATTTATTATGTCCTACAATTGAAAATAATTTTTGAATTTAATTGTAGTATAACATACAAAAACATATGTTATGATTTGCAAACACAGGTTCCGACTAATAAGAATAGTAACTAAAGAAACACTGAGATCATTTTCAGTCAAGACTACCTCGTGACATGCTTTTAAAATGTAAAGCAATCCACATATATAAAGAATTAGATCTTGTAGTGCTTCAGATGCAAAACCCAAGTAATCATTTAACAATTGCAAATAAAATAGTCTTACAACTGTGCCAGCGGTAGCAGTTATACTCTTTGTACACAATCTGGAATATAAAGACCTTTTTTACAATACTTATTCAAAATACAACAAACACAATACCAATTATTACAAAATTTTGAGAATAAAGGCTACACAGTGTAACATTCTTGACAAATTTTTAAAATTGTAACAAATGCCTAAGTCACTGACAATAAGCAGGCAAGATACACTTAGATACACCCTGAACCACAACACAATTCCTGAACTGAAAATTTTTTATCCTTGACTTTCTGAAGAAAACAATTTTTCCTTATGAGTTCAAGGAACAAAATAAGAAAGCTGTTTGTATATTGAAATCTGGTGTAGTCAGCAGCAAAACCTACATTCAAAAATAAAAGAATGTCACTCATCACAAGCAACAAGATCAGCTTTAGGGCATTTACCACCATATTTCCCTGGCTTGTTAACTGTCTATGAAAGAAGATTGATTTGAAAATATTAATTTTCAGTTGCAGTATATACTCACTCACTCACACCAATTCAACACACCTTAAATCTTAGTATGGAATATGCCACAAGTTGTATCCTTACCAAACATCTCAATCTGCACGATTTGATTTTTTACATATTCCCTTAAAAGTTGACCCTTTCGGGGAAGGGTTGGGGGAGTGGACGGTGTGCTTGAGGTCTTTCACTGCACCTCTCACAGTAGTGCCTCCAAGTAAACTACATGTGGCTCACCCCAATTTCCTTCTTAACAACACAATACAAGAAACTTGAGTTTTTTGGATACAGAATCTAATAGTTTACACAAAAATTGCTTTAATTAACATTCCAAGGGAAGTACACAGAAAGGAATGATAAGTCCTCTTATAACCACATACATAGCGTAGTTTGTATACAATCTTTGTCACTAGATAACTCTGTAAAAACTGTCATATTATCCGTGCTTCAGCACGTTTTAACATTCTTAATTTAATATTTGGAAAGTCTTCATTTATTATAAATGTAACAAACATTTCAATACAAAATGAAAGTTTGAGATCCTACAGAAGAAAATGTGGAGATGTGTTTGTGGCGGAGGATGAGGGAGGACGGGGAGGGGGGGGGGGGCAGCAGTTACCAGATAAACTGGTACAAAAATTCACAAAACTGCAGGGTAGATTATATATTTTCTGGTGATAAACTGATGATAATATATATTAATTTTTATTAGAAAAAAGTTCTGCTGTAAATAATACATCCACTGTACATCAATCATCTTGCAATATACTATATTTACAACATAACGTACAAAAGAATACTAAATTGGTTTCTTAAAGATGGACACACCAAGAAGATATACGTTAAATGGATATTGTGAGCTGCAAATACAGTAATCTGTTATATTCCTTTCCTCCTGGCACCCAATCTTCTGAAGATGGGTGGTCTAGAATTTGTTGCTGTTTTCCCTGATGATGACAATGTATCTTTCTCAAATTCCTTGATACAAACAGGTCCAAAACGTACTGTTTTGCAGGTGTCACTAGTGGGAGCCCTGCTAAGTTCCTCTTGCTGCTCATCATCACTGCAAAAATTATCAGTGCTCTGACAAATATAATCTCCATCTTTGGATTTTGTGGAATCATTACTCAAATAATGGACAGCATCACAAACCACTCCCAAATCTGAAGCACGAGATCTGGCTACAGATTCCAGAAGCTGCAGGTACAAAGAGAAAAAAGAAATCTGTTAGTATAAGACAGATGAAGGACATACTGGATGTAGTCCACCATGACCAAAACTTACATCGCTGAGATTTACATTTTCCCCAAGATAAATTTAGAATATGTAGAAGCTATATTTTGCAATAAAGTTAATGTGAAGCATCACAAACTTAATACCCAGACCCAGCCTGAAGTATTCACTCTACTTTGTACAATATCCTAGCTAAAAGTATACATGAATTAATTTGATGACAACATGACATGATGCATTTATCCTTACTTTCGTTGATTCCAATGAAAAATTGTTTTCGGCATTTTATTCTGGATATAACAGCTATATATTTTTTTAGTTTCACAAAATTTTAAAAAGCTGTTGAGAAGGAGCCACATTCACTGTAAAGGCCACAAAATGCTTTATTATAACCTTAGAGAACACTGAACATATTCACTTTGGGCAAATGAAAAGCGGAATTAATCATCAGGAGATGTGGAAAAGGTGAAGATAAAGTATGACATTGAGCTGCTCAATCAAATGCAGAACAAAACAGTATCCAAACAAAGAAAATTGAAACAGATGGCACTGACTGCCCAAATAAGTTCTTTACACCACCATACTAGTAGTTCATCCCAGGGAAACACCAAAAATACAGACAGTGGCAGTATGAGATGTAGCAGATCAAAATTTTACTTTTATTTCTATTTGTAAGTTGCAATAAGTCTATCATATGTTGCTGGTTATATTTTCATTGGACATACATCATACAAAATTCATTTCTGCATTCTACATGAAGGTAACATTTTTTCTTCAGCTGTTGAAGACAGAAATACTATCTCTGTTGTACATAACTAGAAGAAGTATAACTTTTTTTTCAGAACTGGCATTTTCATTCTTGGAATGAAGAGACAGACAGCAAAAACTGGAGACATGCAGAAAAGATGTATGGGATGTATGCAAAGAGGGATTAACACATGAAACCTGCATGTAAGATTACTGGAGAAAACAGAAACATGTTGTATGAACATTTTGTATGAAGCTTGTGAAGACTGAATCAATTTAATGCCTCTTTAGGTGGGGTTAATCTTTCCAATCTCTGAGCCACAGAATGGCAAGAATGGCAAAAAACACAAGTTTCATCATTTCCTCCTCGGGGGCCTTCTGCTTAAATGTTTTTACTGAAATGACTTGCAAAATTTGTCACTTGTTTCAACTGTTTTTATTGATTTTTTTTTTTTTTTTTTTGGTAAGTGCCTGAGTTCTTGTGGCAAGATTTCAGCATCTGAAACAGCTTCTGCTCAATGCATCAAGATCCTCAGAATAGACCATTTCGGTGTTGGATGATTGTAGCAGGTAACATGCAGATACTGGAATGTATAGGTTGGTCTCCATTAAACACTGGGGCAGCGACACACATTCGGTTTTCAGCAAACAACGATGCAAAGAAACAGCAAGGTGCTATCTATCTCTACCTCCACTACAAACTTCATGTGGTCCTACGCCATTAAATGGTTTGCAGGATAGAGTCATAAAAGAAGCAATCAAGATAAATCATGTATGGTCACATACACAATAAAGATGATGGCTTCTGGCTAAGCACAGCTTGGAACCCAGCCACCAGAAGGTCGAAGCAGGTGCTCAACAAAAACATTATCTTATAAGGTGCAGGACTGGGCACCAAAGACATCATCAATGTGTAACACTGCCCCCTTCCAGAGGGGGTAGGATCGACAAGCCCAATTCCTACACCTGCAAATAGATATGTCATCTGGTGTATGGTAGTGCTTGCGGTAGTGGTAATCCAATATTACAATGATTCTGTTTACAATTACGGAAACAGAATAACACAGCAAAGCAATATGTGGCAGTGACCTCTATCAGTAAGAGTAGGGCTATGTAAGAAGAGCAGCAATCACTACTTGATAGTACCTGAGGAGCAGCAGTTCCAAAGCTCATAGATATTTAACCACTTGCAACGATGGAAAATTCAAGTAAATTTTATCAACAAAGACATCTATCACACACACAGTAATAGCAGCAATAGATGGCAAATACCATGGTAAAATAAATGTCATCCACTAGCCTGAAAAGTGGAATACATTTTTAATACTGGCTCACTTATTGTTAACATTTTACCTTCTAATTCCTGGGGATATTTTTCATTTTATGCAAACTTGGCTCATTATGCATGTCATACCACAAATTCTCCTTGTCTAATACAGTCACACAATTATGACAAAAAAAAAACAAAGAGGTTATTTTTTTTATGTAACATACACTATTACTGATCCAGACATTCAATAAACTACACACACATTACACTATTTCTTCAACATGCTCAAATAGACTCTTCAAACAGATATGAACATCCCATTACTTGTCTGTCCATGCAATAAATGCCCACATCCACACGGATGTTATGCCATTGTTGCAAATATGACAACTGCCTAGTGATGCATTTTCATTCAAAAACTGTGTCACACAGTGTATGCAGCACATGTTGAGAGCTAAACTACATTATTGTTTCTACTGTCACTGGAACTTTTAAGCTATTCTTTGGTTTTGGAATGAATGAATGAATGAATACACCCACATTTACAGAAATGCTTTGAGAAATTGTTATCTTCCACACAAGGAGGTCTTTACAAGACAAACACTACTTCAGGTGTGGTTTCCTACAAAGGTGTTTGATGACCAGTATGAATGATGAACAACACAGTTATATTCTACACCTACATCTATAATCTGCAAATTACTGCGAAGTGCATGGCAGATGGTACAGCCCAGTTATTAGGGTTTTTCACATTCCATTCATATATGGAGTGTGGGAAGAATGATTGACTAAAAGCCTCTGTGCATGTTGTAATTTATCAATTCTTGTCCTCACTATCCCCACAGGAGCGATATGTAGAGGGTTTCAGTATATTCCAAGAGCCATCATTTGAAGCCGGTTCTGGATACTTTGTAAGTATTCTTTCTCAGTATGGTTTACGTCTATCTTCAAAAATCTGCCGGTTCATTTTCTTCAGCATCTCTGTGATACTTTCCCACAGATCAAATAAAACTGTGACCATCTGTGATGTTCTTCTCTGTATACATCCAATATACCCTGTTAGTTCATTTGGTACAGATCCCACAAACTTGAGCAATATTCTAGGAAGGGTCAGATGAGTGATTTGTATGCCCCCTTTTTTTTAACTGACTGCATTTCCCCAGTATTCCACCAATAAACTGAATTAACATTATTTACCCAAGTCTGAGTCTATGTGCTCCTTCTATTTCACATCCCTACTGCACCCAGGTATGTATTATTTATACAAGTTAACGATTCCTGCTGTAACTCACTGAACCAAATGCTAACCAAAAAATTATTCTATTTGATGACAAATTTGTATCATTATTTCAAAATAGGTACTCTGCAAGGACATTGAACAACCACATAAGAAAACCATGGAACAATAGAGGAATTGAAATATCTTGTGAAAGGAAAAGGGAAATGTATCTGTTGGCAAGAACAAGTAGAGACCCTGTAGTAGTTGCACATTACGAACACTATTCAAAATTACTAAGAAGTTATTAAAAAATCAATGAAGATGCACATCACGTCAGGAATCAGTTACTCCTAGAACAGACTGGAATTTAGTGAATTGAGGGAGAGGACAACTAGCAACAGAACAGGATAATATGACTATCGAACTGAATGGTGGGGGGGCATAAATGATTAGTCGTTGGTACCAAATATATTTAATAATCATTTCTCAAATACAGCACAAGTATAGGGACATACAATCCAAGAGAAAAATCATAATACTCTGTTAAAAAGCAACTATCATAGAATTCAATCATAAGAATGGATCACCAGCTTCTCCCCCTGAAAGTAGGAACACTATGTGTTCTCTCAAAATTAAAAGCTCATCTGGTTTTGACGGTGTTTCCAAAAGAATACTAAAGATTTGTTCCTATACAGGCAGATTATTATTAATGTTTAAAAACCCCTAAAGTGATGTAGATGAAGTCAAGACAAGTAGTTTGATATAAGGCACATGGGGTTGCAAATGTCAGGAAATACCCCAAAAGTGAATGACAAATATTGAACATGTGATGTCACCAGATGACATATCTATTTGCAGGTGTAGGAATTGGGCTTGTCGATCCTACCCCCTCTGGAAGGGGGCAGTGTTTCACATTGATCCACTTGGGTACTCTGTATTCATTCTTCATTATATGGTAGTGCTTGCGGTAGTGGTAATCCAATATTACAACGATTCTGTTTACAATTACGGAAACAGAATAACACAGCAAAGCAATATGTGGCAGTGACCTCTATCAGTAAGAGTAGGATTAACAAGCATGTGTGGCGAGGTACATCATCTGGTGGCACTCACATCTTCAAAATTTAGTTTTGGGGTATTTCTCGACATTTGTGACCCCAAGTGTTTTATATAAAATTACTTATGTCAAAGTTCTCTACATCACTTCGGGGGTTTTTAAATGTCATTAAGAATCACTCTGTATAGTAATTTATGATTTATCTGTAATATATAGTGCATCACTAACTCAATGCCTTTTTCCAGAGACTGAAGTATGCCATTGTCAAACCACTCTTTAAGAAAGTGATAGGAGAGATGTCAATAACTACGAACCTGTTTCACTGCTGATATCATTCCCAAAAATTTTTGAGAAGTTCATGTATTCTAGAATAATATCTCATCTGAGCAACAATAATATCCCCAGAAAATGTCACAGTTTGGGCCTCGGAGGAGTTGTTCTGGTGAGAATGCCACTTATACGTACACTTAACAAATTTTACAAGTATTTAAAAAAAGTGCCGATTGGTATTTCCTGTGCCCTATCTAAGGAATCTGACTGTGTGAATCACAATATTCTCCTATATAAACTGATGTTTTATGAGATTGATGGTATAGCCAACCAATGTATAATGTCATATCTAACCAAAAGAATGCACAAAGTTTTACCTAATAATGCAACCACTGCACTCTGGGGACATTATTCTGAATGGCGAGAAATCACGTATCTGGTTCTCAAAGCTTCAGTCTCAGGTCTACTATTGTTCCTCATAGATTGAGGTGACAATACACATGGGATAGTGATATACACATATACAGACGGTGGTAGTATTGCATACACAAGGTATAAAAGGGCAGTGCTTTGGCAGAGCTGTAATTTGTGCTTGGGGCCACATCCCAGGGCCGCAGCCAGAAAATGAAGAAACTACGTAACAAAAAAATCTTCTAAGTAGTTAGCTGTGATATCAGCCTTCTTTGCAAATTCTGCCAAAGACAAATCAGTATCCGCTGCCAACACAGAGCGTAATTTGGTGGGGAGTCTTAAGCCACATGAGACGTAATGCAAGTTCCATTAGGAGATTTTTACATGCAAATTGGTGAAGTTCCCTTAAAACTTATGAAGTTTTCAGTTGCACAGAAGTCTGCAGACAAAGCAAGTTTTTTTTCAACATTCATGAGGCAATTAATAACATTGCACATCCAGGCATACTACACCAACGGTAAGTGTAACACATGCTGAAGAAATAACAAATACGGTGAAAATTTCAAAACTTTTAAGTGTTCACAGTGACGAGAATTTAAACTGGAGAAAGCACACTTTGAAACTCCAATAACAACTTAGTTCAGCCACAGCTGCACTTAGAATCATTGCGTATGTTGGGGTAAGGCAAATCATTTTCATTCAATGTTGTCACAAGTAATAATGTTCTGGGGTAACTCTTCTTTAAGAAAGAAAGTCTTCATTGCTCAAAAACGCACTGTAAGAATAATATATGATGAAACTTCCTGGCAGGTTAAGTCTGTGTGCCGGACCAAGACTCAAACTCGGGACCTTTGCCTTTAGCGGGCAAGTGCTCTACAACTGAGCTACCCAAGCACGACTCACACCCCGTCCTCACAGCTTTACTTCTGCCAGTACTTCGTCTTTTACCTTCCAAACTTTACAGAAGCTCTTCTGCGAACCATGCAGGACTAGCACTCCTGAAAGAAAGGATATTGCGGAGACATGGCTGAGCCACAGCCTAGGGAATGTTTCCAGAATGAGATTTTCACTCTGCAGCGGAGTGTGTGCTGATATGAAACTTCCTGGCATATTAAAACTGTGTGCCGGACCGTGACTCTTAACTGATGTTCACCCACAATCATCTTGTAGACATCTGTTTAAGCAGTTGGGTATTCCCTCATGAAGTTTGTTGCAAATAATCCACAGCATTTCAAAAGGAAGAACGATGTTCCTAACTGCAAAAGCAGGAGTAAAAATGACGTTCACTACTCCTCATTCAGGTTGTCTTTAGCACAAAAACATGTGCACAATGCAGTAACAATTTTTTTCATCACTTATCCAGTTATATAAAATATCTGAGACGATAGCAAAGTAAAATATGGAAGCAAACTGAAAAATCTTCTCCTTGGCTGGTTGACTGGTTGGTTAAAGGGACCAAACTACTAGATCATCAGTCCTTTTGTCCTCAAACAGATCAGTCTATATGGCTGTAGATCAGAGATAGCCTACCTCGTAAGCAGAGAGCAACGAGGGTACATACATTCCCAGGCACCTGCCAGTTACCAGAGGTACTCTGCTCCAAGATTCCCTTGGAAAGGCTAGCAACATGCACAGGGCGAGAGAAGCACAGAGAGACAAAAGATGCACAAGACTAACAGATCACAGAAGGGACAGAAGAAGAGTAAAAAAGCAGGTAGGGTGAGGACTGGGCTGGACCACCAAACCCAGATAGCTGCAGCTCAGTCTGTGCAGAGGTGGTAACAGAGTGTTCTGCCAAACCCTCAATGGGCCGAAAAGGTTAAGTGGCCCTCTCCTAAACAGAGTGGTAAAACACCATTTCATGAATAAAATATAACACTAGGGGTAGCAAGTCAGGGAGATTAAGAGTCCGCTTCACGGTAGCCATGTTGGGACAGTCCAGCAAAATGAGGACCACTGTCAAATGGGGGCCACAACGACAGTGGGGTGGGTCCTTGCAACAGAGAAGATGACAGCGTGTCAGCCAGGTATGGTCAATGCGGAGCCTGCACAGGATGATACAGTCCTTGCGAGAGGTCTGCACTGAGGACTCCGCAGATTCGTACTCTCCTTTATCACCCGCAATTTGCCTGTCAAAGTCAGTGTGAGCTAGACCATATTCCAGGCATCTAAAACTTGACGGCATAATACCAATTGGAGGTCTGTTTCCAGTATACCAATCTCAAGAGTCAGTTTGCTGGTAGCCAGTTTGGCCATGCCATCAGTGAGTTCACTGCCCAAGGAAGTTTCTTCTTGACAACTCCTATTCTGCAGAAAAATTTCTGTTATTGTAATGTGCAAAAGGTGGTGGGTAGGAGATATATATATATAAAAACAAAGATTATGTGACTTACCAAACGAAGGTGCTGGCATGTCGATAGACACACAAACAAATACAAACATACACACAATATTCAAGCTTTCGCAACCAATGATTGCTTCGTCAGGAAAGAGGGAAGGAGAGGGAAAGACGAAAGGATGTGGGTTTTAAGGGAGAGGGGTAAGGAGTCATTCCAATCCCGGGAGCGGAAAGACTTACCTTATGGGGAAAAGAGGACGGGTATACACTCGCACACACACACATATCCATCCGCACATACACAGACACAAGCAGCCCCTAGGCTAGGGGCTGCTTGTGTCTGTGTATGTGCGGATGGATATGTGTGTGTATGCGAGTGTATACCCGTCCTCTTTTCCCCATAAGGTAAGTCTTTCCGCTCCCGGGATTGGAATGACTCCTTACCCCTCTCCCTTAAAACCCACATCCTTTCGTCTTTCCCTCTCCTTCCCTCTTTCCTGACGAAGCAATAATTGGTTGCGAAAACTTGAATCGTGCAAATGATCCATGGAACATGAAATGAACAAACTAAGTAACTAATTTCACTCATCTTTTCATTAGTATGAGGATTAAATTGGGCAACTCCCTTGGGTTTCCCTTTGTAAAGGAATATTTGAAAGTGGGGTAAAGCATTTCTGCTTTTGCTTTGCTACCCTCAATTTCAGTTCCTGTCCCATCCACAACTGACTGGATGTTAACATTGCTGCCACTAACAGCCTTTGCATACAAAGAGAATCTCTTAGGGTTTTGTGAAAGATCATTTGACAATATTCTCTGACTGTAGTCATGGAAGGCTTTCTGCATCGCTCTCTTGGCTGCCAAATGCGTTTCATTCAGCGTCTATCTATAGCCTAATGCTTTGTTTTACACCTATTACACACTAGTCTATGTTACTTTAGAAGTTTCTTTACAATTACACTATACAATGGAGGATCCCTTCTATCATAGCCTGTCCTACAGGGTTTATATCTATCCAGTGCATGACCAACTATTCTTTTTACAGTTGATCCATGCTTCTGTCCTGTGCTAAGTTTCGAGTTCTTCCCTGAGATGTGACACTACTACTACTACTACTACTACTTTGTCTTATTTGCTGAACATACAAAACTTTTTACTTATTTTAGATGCCCTTTGTACTTTTGCACACTTTGGTTTCCATTGTTGCTGTAACTGCCTTATGGTCACTGATACCAGATTTGATCCGGACATCCTCAAAGAGGTCAGGTTTATTTGTTGCCATTAGATATATCATATTTGCATCACGAGCAGGGTTGCTAACTACCTGTTCTAAGTAATTTTCAGAGAAGGCATTTAGTAACATTTCACAGGATGTCTTTACACCCAGCGCTAACAAACCTGCAATTTTTTCAGTTGATTGTTGGACAATTAAACTCTCTACCGATGATTACAGTATGATTCGGGAATTTGCGCACAAGCAGACTGAGGTTTTTCTCTGAAGTTACATCGAGAGGTGAGTCTGGTACCCACAGAAGGGTCCAATTACAATTTTATGCCTACTGTTGACACTGAGTCATGCTCAAGTAATCTCACATGCAACTTCAATTTCTATCTTGGTTATTTGAGTTTCTTGTCTACTGCAACAAATACATCACTCCATTTACCATCAACCTGTCCTTTTAACAGACATTGAAACTTTCCCAAAAATCTCACTTCTATCAACTTCAGGTTTTAACCACTACTATTAAGTGAGCTTCATTGCTTTTCAGGAGTACTTCAAGCTCTGGCACTTTGTTGGGAAAGCTTTGACAGTTAAGTACTTCGATTTTAATACTCTCACCTATGGCGGCATTCCTTTGGGTCTTACACTAACACTTTTGAGTCTCCTAGAGCTGTCACTATCTGGACTAGATGGAGAGTTGCAGAATATATATTAAAAAAAAAAAAAAAAAAAAAAAAAACAAACTGGTGTGATGCCCACACATGGTCCACTACCTGGGTAGCAGCCTCTGATGAGTACTGCACACGTGACCCATTTAGTGTGACCCTATAGTTCTCAATAATATGGCCCACATCCAGGAAGTTGCAGCCTAGCTTGTCAAAGAAACTTTGAAGTCTCTGGTTCAATCCTTCCACTCAACTCAGAACTAGGCGGCCATCAGCAGATCTGTAGGCACTGCTGTAAAGTTTGAGCTTCAGCTGGTATTCTTAACCTTCTCTGCCAGTCAGTGAAATGATCCAACTATGACCTTCCTGCTCAGAAGATATGCATCACATGTTTTAACAGGCCACACAGTCTGCAGTTGGTTGCAACTTGTTCCCTCAATGGCTGCCGGAATAGCCTCTTCAATATGTTGAATGAGGCCCCCAGACACACACACACACACACACACACACACACACACACACACACACACACACACACACACCAAGTGAAGCTGGTGTTCCTTCCTGTGTCTTTCCTAACTGCTACTGCCTGTACGTTTCACACACACACACACACACACACACACACACACACACACACACCAAGTGAAGCTGGTGTTCCTTCCTGTGTCTTTCCTAACTGCTACTGCCTGTACGTTTGAGCTGCCAACAATGAATAGACCCATTACGCTTTGGCTTTTGCTTTTGCATTTGCCTCCAAAACAAGATTTGTATTAAAGAAAAAGAATAACCTGTGGTAAAAATTACTGGCATCTTAACTTTTTCACATTATAGCCACTAACAAATTCACAAATACTGTTAGCTTATGATAAATGTAGATAACATACCCTCATCTTTAAAGCGAAAATGTAATGCAGTAAGTTAGTTATAAAATATTCAACAGAAACTAAATCACAAATGCTAATTTATTAGAAAATAGTTATGCAAATGACAGTGGTAAGTTCTGAAAATTTTCGAAATGTAAATTTATTCACATTGATATCTACTTAAATTTGTGGTGAAGTATTCTTTGACAGTAACAGTAAATCACAAACGTCGAATTTTTACAAAATAAATCATCCACAATAATTCTGAGTCAAGGGCACCTATACAAAAGTTTGTAAAGTGGGAGGGGGGCTACTCCTGTAAACCTGGGAGTATGCAGTATTTCTAATGTTTAGGAAGATGAATAGTGATTTTTAAGCAGCCATAAAAAGTTCCAGTTCCGAGCATGTTAAAGACCTGCATAATACGGATGCCTGACTACGATATATTTTTTTTCCTTTCCCAAGAGCTAGGTGGCGCGAGGGATGGAGCCCCTTGCCCCCAGGGTAGGGGCACCCTTGTTCTGAATGAAAAAGTGTTACTACTGTATACTTATGCTGTGCAGTTGTAATTACACAACAAGGCAGATAAAATGGAAGAGATTATATATCAAACCAAAAACATGAATGAAAATCCTGATGTCATCTTAACTATAATCACTGATCCTATAACCCAATTAACAGATACATTAAGGCAGCTAAAGGGTGCACAGCAATCAATGCAATCATTTAATTCCCCTGCTGTATGTCATACATGAATCATGACACTAGTGATTCTATGTTCATGCAAGGTTTGAAATAGTTGAGAGCCTATCTCCAGTTCTGTTTGTGCTGGAAAACTGAATGAAGTGTTGGAAAATAAGCAGACAGTTTGACTGCTATAATTACCTTGGTTTGTCTTAGCATTTTTAAGTGACCAAAAGAATGCACAGAAATAAATATTTAAACAAGAATGATATGGAGGAAATCAAATGGAAGCACAATATAAAAAACTAAAAACCTCACAAAAAGGGTAGATTCAGAAAATGACACTAACACCAAGCAAAAACTCTGCTTAAGTCTGCTCTTTCGCAGTATCTCGCTGTCGTCAGTGTGTTTCTTTTTATACTGCAACACATGAAATATATATTGTTACACAGTGGATTTATTCTTTGCAATGCTGTTTTGTGCTAATTTTTGTTAACAATCAAATAATATTTAACATTTTAATATTTATGTCTTTTTACTTCTTTAGTGGTCTTTTGAATACTTCTCATATAGAATCTCATCTGCAACACAAGTGCCTGTTTCCTTAAAACATCAGCAAAACCTAATCCAAAACAACATTTAAAAAACCCTCTATGTGCCATAGTTGTTTTTGGTACACTGCACTGTCCTTGAGCTATGAAAAGCATGTCTAGTGGTTAAGGAACGTAAGGTGATGTCCTGAGACATCGTTTTATATTTTTGTTCATGTTAACTGCAACTACTAATTTATTGCATCCTGTAGATGTTTCCCCCCAAATAACGCCTTCCCAGTATTACATCATACTGTTTGCACATTGCTATGTAAAGTGTTTCAGTTACATAATTCGCCGAGATGGTGCTGCCATAAGCAGTTCACACAGTCTACTGCGAGCATCCTACAACACCCAAACAATATCCAAACCTTAGGGCATCAATGTCGACTTTAATGTTTGTCCACAAACATAGTTAACTCCTATAACAGCTACAGTACTTTCAAAATAGTACAAGATTTTTACAATGTGTAGGATATATACCTTGTTTGCAGTCATTTTCTGTGACTGATCCTCTTCTTCTGGTTCCATATCTTCCCGTTGCTCTAAAGTAATGGTCTGTGGTTTCAAAATACCTCGCAGTTGTGGCTGTCCACCATTTATAGAAGTAACTCCCTGTCGTGTCTGATCTGCAATAAAAGAAATAAGTGTAATTTGTTCTTTGTTGTCTAGGTGGCAATTTGTCAATGAAATATTCAGTAACACTGCACAGATTATTGGGATTTATGCCAATACACATTCTAGTAAGGGTCTTCTGTAACTTTATGGACTTGGCTGCAAGCAATCTGCATAAGCCTTTCACTCTGTGGCAGAGTGTGCACTGTTTTAAAATGTCCTGACAGATTAACATTGTATCCCAGACCAAAACACAAAATCAGAATCTTGCCTTTTTTTTAAGGGTAATTACCAACCCAGTTATCCAGGCATAACTCAAAACCAGCTTCAATGTTGCAATAACTCTCTCCTAATTTCCAGATTTGACATAAAGTCTCCTGCAAACTTCATGAGACTAACATTCCTTGTTTCCTGTAGATACAATATGTTAATTCCATTCTCATAAAATATCTACCAATTTTTTTGAATCACCACAATACTGCACAAGGCAGTTCGCTGAGCAAATTTAATAGCTACAGACTTAATTAATGATATGCAAGCACAAGAGTCAGGCCACTCTTGGTAACTACTGTTTGCTCACTGAAACATGTTCTGTAATTCAGTGACTTTTAACTATATTCTGCCTCCCCCCCCCCCCCCTTTCCCATGCGTAAAATGTCTCTCTTCTACCATTTGAGCACATACATAATCAAACAACAATTGTCTGCGTGCCACTATCAAAGTCAGAGGCTCCTTAACCCTCAATAATGTCAACACAGCTTCACAATCATTAGTAAGATAAAGAGGATCAAATTCTCTTACAGAGCTCGTACGCAATGAAACTCTTTCTGTTTCTACCAGCACTTCAAATGTTCTATGATTCTTGAGTACCAACAATGCATAGCTGCCTACACATCCATTAACATTTTCTGAAACACTTGATGAATCCCTTAACTGTTTACACCATTGTTCTAGAAGAGTGGATGCACTCATGCAAGGAGAGGTCCCCAGGGCCAGGATAGCCTTTTTGAAACAAGCTACATAATGGTTTAGGTTAGAGTGTTAGTAACTCATGAAAAGAATTTCAGACTATCTTGTGATCTGCTAGAGCCTTAAAAATAACACTAATTCCAAAATGTCACCATAGCCTAGTAGCTGAGATATTTGGCTGGTATGCTAAAGGTTCAAAGTTCAAAATCAATTGGGTGCATATAGTATTTTACATCTTTATCGACATAACTGCGATCATTATTTTTATTCAATTAAATGGTTTTCATTTCCAATCCTTTTCCACATCATTTCAACTGTCATATTAAATTTTTAGTTACTTGCATTTTATCTTCCACTTATACCCTTTTTTTTCATTTGAAATCTTTCTCCTTTGTGATTTTTATTATTTTTATGTCCTTACTTCCTTTTCATAGTTTTATATTTTTGTTCATGTTAACTGAAACTACTGATTTATTACCCATTTTGCTTGAATTTAGTTTTATTTATGAAACCTTCTTTTGTTTAAATCTTCATCTGCTTTATTTTGTCCCTTATGCGAAAAGAATTTACTTTTTAAATGTTTGTTTGATGATTACCAGCCAAAGCAAATGTACATCTTGTACAAAAAATAAATTTTTGACACCAGTGCACAGCCAATATAAATAAATTATTTTGTCTTTCATTTTTTGAATGATACATCAGTATTCTTAAACTTTTTAATATTATGACATGTAAATGAAAATGATTAAATTCACAGAATCTCTCTCTCTCTCTCTCTCTCTCTCTCTCTCTCTCTCTCTCTCTCTCTCTCCCCCTCTCGCCTCTTCCCCACCGCGTCACCCAAGTGTGTGGTGTGTATGTGTTGTATGGTAAAGCCAGGTATTGGGTCAAACAAGGTAACTTCGGATTTTATGAGTAATGCTGCCATCGGTCACGTAACTCCCACAAGGGAAGGACCTCAGAGATGGCCAACCAATTCAATTCATTTTTGATGGGTCACTTGCACTTGTGCATGAAGAAAAAGTAAGGACTATAAGATATTTTGGCTCACTACCATATTTTGATAAAACCGTACTTAAAATTCGTAACACTAAATCATTCTAAAATTAACTGGATTGATAGGTAAATGCAAACAGAGCATTTTTCATCATCACATATGTTGTCCAAAACCGCATACTTCTAGAAGGCAACACGAAAAGGGACTTTTATGACTCTCGTTTATACATGCATGAAGGTAAACATATGTGAGCAAAAGTGGCGCTAGCCCAGTGACCAACACACCTGGTTTACAAGCAGAGATGCCGTGTTCAGTTCCTAAATAGTGAAGAATAATCTTTTAAGCCTTGTTGTATGGAAACAGGTCCAAAAAAGACTGCTGTGAATTATTCATGAGGAACCCACAGCAGCTGATCACGGGACGCTGTGTTTATACCTACCGTAGGCACAGACCAGAGTGTGAGCAAGTACAAAGACCCATGCATGTTGCCCATTTGTCATTGATTGTGGGTAGTTAATTTTCGAAGAGTGAAGGTTTCCACCAGAAATGAGTTGTTTTCCATGGTTAGTCTGTCACAAGCATCAGGGATACTTGCAGTGAACTGTTGTTGTATTCCTAGAATACAACACTTTTTGCAAAATAATACACTGATATTCATAAGTGAAGAATTGTATCATGAAGCTGAAAGTGTTGAAATGGAATATGCCGAAACTTGTTAGACTGTAATCATTTATCATAATTCAGGAACATTCAAGTCACATTCAGGCCTTGCTTCATCATTTCTGGATGAGAATTAATAGCCTGAAATGAAATGGTCAAATTATGGAACAATACCCTTTGCAGTTGAAGTAAAAGTGCTAACTTTGGCCAAGGAACATCCAATTTGGAATCTGCAAGCTTTGCAAAAGAAAAGAGCAACAATGGCCCTTAAAAGGAAGAAGGATTTGACATCGTGGGAAAAAGACATCATTAAAGCAGGGACAAGATATGACACATACAAGTATGTACATAAAATTATATTCAATCAATCTGTCGAATCTGTTTGCCGTTACAATGAGAATCGTCCAGCAGTGGTCTGCAAGTGCAGTGCTTCAGTTTATGACTAACAAGGCTTTTGTATCTGCTGCATCTTTATCTTGAGCAAAGAATTTCAAATCAGATATAAAATTTGTCAAAGGCACATCACAAAATACGTCTTGAACACGAAGGTGGTGGTGGTGGTGGTGGTGGTGGTGGTGGTGGTGGTGATGATTGGTTTGTGGGGCACTCAACTACATGGTTATCAGTGCCCGTACAAATTCCGAACCTTTGCTCAGCCCAATCTCGCCACTTTCATGATGATGAAATGACGAGGACAACGCAAACACCCAGTCATCTCGAGGAAGGTGAAAATCCCTGACCCCGCCGGGAATTTGAACATGAAGGTAGAAAATATCAGAAATCCACTGAAACTGGCAGCACTTTTCAGGCCACAACTATCTTGGTTATATATTTGACACCGACCAGTCAGTGTTCGACTATCAGACAAACGTCCGACAGATGTTACTGCATAAGGGAGAAAAATGAACACTTGTTGCAGTCAGAAGTATACATAAAACCACACATTCACACATGACACAATACTCCATTACCACATCTGCCAAATCGTTGTCTGTGTTCTCTTGTGTTTAAAAGGAACTAATGATAAGTTTGGTCCTCGAGTTATACAACAAGTCACTCATTTAAAAATGTTTACATTACCTGCTCCAAATCCGGGGTATCGACTTATTCAATTTTCAGAACATATCTCATGAACATTTTAAAGCCATGCAATGCTGATAACAGCTTTTGTCTCATATAGATAAGTGGTGTGGACTATTACTATTATGTATGATACTATGTTTACAGACGGCAAGGGTCAACCAACTTGCACAGTAAAAGTAATTCCACCATATTGTACACCTATGTGCCAATCCTGTGATGTTTATTTTTATCACCAAGTTAAAAACTTTATTTCATGGCTTCTAAATTGCCATTGGCTTTCAGAAACCAAGTGGGAATTACACAACTGTACGCAATAACAGTCCATAGCATTAGGTATTCATGATCAACTTTCAACAATGGTTTTTCGGGCGATGTTATCGTATGCATGGTATGTATCAGAATTAAATCCCGACACAGAAGTATTTCTGAATATTAACCAAGTCTGTTTTCCACAGAATATTGGGAAGAAATGACATAGTTGCTCAGAAATTGTATTCATTTGATGTGCCTGGTGCAAGGAATATATTTGCTTCTAATGTTTGTATGATAAATACCATCCATCTCGTTGTTTGAAGAACTGTGAGGATATGTAACAGTGAGCATAAAGCATTTGCAGAACGATTAGGATAGAAGTTGTAATTATTCAGCAATCAAAGTGGTTAATATTATTTATTGTTATATTCCCTATTGATGTATATTTACTTTATGAACCCTCTAATTCCAACCAATTCTGAAATGAAGAAAGTTACTTATGGGGGTAAAAATATAAGGAAGAATAGCAGTATCCAAGTAAGAATCAAACATGGAATCTCTGCTCATGAACCAAGTGTCTTGGTCACTCGGCTAATGCCACTTTCACTGTAGTGTGTTTTTGATGATGAAAAATGCTGTTTACAATTCCCTTTGATACTGTTAATTTTGAGTCAATTTAGTGTCATGAACTTTAAGGGCAGTTTTCTCAAAACTTGGGGGGTTCATTCATTCACTAGTGTTCTGCCAAAAGGCACGTTTTCACATGGTAGCTCTCCAGGCTGTCTGATCTTCTGCCATTCTCTTCAGGTCCGTGTAGTTTCCTCTTCCCTTTATGTCATTTATTATCTTGTATCTCCTTCTTCCTCTCAGTCTTCTCCCACAAACCAGTCCTTCCAAAGCATCTGCTAGCAAGCACTCCCTTCTCAATTAATGTCCCAACCAGTTCTTTTTCCTTTCTCTTATAACCTCCAGCAGACATCTTCTCTCACCAACCCTTTCCAATACTCTTTCATTAATCACTCTATCCACCCAGCTTATTCTCTCCACTCTCCTCCACATCCACATCTCAAATGCTTCTAATCTTTTTTCATCCTCATCTCAGCAGCCCTGTTTCTGCCTCATATGGTGCCATACTCCAGGCAAAACATTTGTCAAGCCTTTTCCTTAGACCTATAAATAGTTTGCCACATAACACTCTCCTCCTTCACTATGGCAATTCGAGTTTTCGCCTCCTGGTGACATTTCAAGTCTTCAGTTATTGTGCTTCCTAGACATTTAAATGCACTTACTTGGCTAATGGTAGATTGTCCTACTTTAATATTGGATGGTCTGCATCTTGTACTGATGACCATACTCTTTGTTTTTGCTGCGTTTATTTGCATCCCATATTCCACCCAAGCTTCATTCAGATCTTTCAGAATTTTATTCATTTTCTGCTTACTTTCTGCCACTAATACCATGCCATCAGCAAATCTCAATTCCTCTTTTCCCATCTAAGACTTTCACAATAATCACTTCAAGGTATGCTTTAAACAACAGTGGGGAAAGGCATCAACCTTGTGTAATACCTCATCCAATGCTGCTTCCTTCTGACATTTCATTTCCAATCCTTATCCTTACTTTCTGGTGTAAATATAGATTCTGTATTAGTTGTCTCTCTTTCCGATCTACTCCTTTCCTCTTCAAAATATCCATCAACTTGTTCCTGAACTCTGTCGAAAGCCTTTTCTAAATCTATAAAAAACAACAAAGATTTCTCTATCTTTTTCCATATATATTTCCCCTATAGTTCTTAACAGGCCAATAGCATCCAATAGCATCTCTTGTTCCTTTTCCTCTTCTAAATCTGAACTGCTCCTTTGCAATCCCTCTATCCAGTTTGCCATATAGCCTTCTATTCAACACTCTCAGCAATACTTTTGCTGTGTGCGAAATTAGACTGATTGTCATATGCTCTTCACATTTTTAGTGTTTCTCTTTTTCTCTATTGCTATCATAACTGTTGCAAGGAAGTCCTCAGGCCATTCCCCTTTGTCATGTATCTCATTACAGAGATAGACTATTTCTCTTCTTGCCTTGTTTCCCAGGCTCTTCAACAGGTCTGCTGGCAAATCATCAGTTTCACATGCATTCCTATTCTTCATCTCCTTTATCACCTTTCTACTTCTGCTTCCAAGATGGTGAATCCCTTTCCATCTTCTGGCACATATTCCTCCTCTTCAACCTTAATTTCACTTTGTATTTCATCCCACTTATACAGACATCCATTCAAAACCTCCTGTGGTTCTTCTGCTAGAGTACCATCCACTCTTTCTATTTTCATGTTATTCCTCTTTCTTTTACGTTCAAAAACTATCTCACCAACCAGTCTATACATCATTTCATACTTTCCCTCTTTCTCCATTTTCTCTATTTAATTGCATTTCTGTTTCATCCATTTTTCCATTGCTTCTTCAGTTTCTCTTCTTAATTCATTATTCAGTTTTCTGTACCTCTTTTTCCCTTCTCGAGTTTCTATATTTTTCTACTTTCTCCCCTGTTCCATCTTTTTCAATATGTTTTCTGTTATCCATTATTTCCTGGTCCTTTGGGATACTCTAATTCCCAGTACTTCTTTGGCAGACTCCATGAATCCTTCCCTCATTTTTATCCAATTGTCACTAACACTTTCATCAATACTACCTCCTTCCCATTTCTCCATAAATCTTTTTTCCAAATCTGATGCCTTTACTACCTCTTTGAGTCTTTCTATATTTAGTCTTTCTTTTGCTTTACCTCTCTAGACCTTTTTCAACTTCACTTGGGGGATAGTGAGTCAAAATATCTTGCAGTCCTTACCTTTGCTCATACATAAGTGACCCGTCAAAAATGAACAGTATTGGCTGGCCGTGTCTGAGGTTCTTCCCTTGTCAGAACTACTAGCAATCATCATTCTGGGACATGTAAATAACCATCTTAGGAGCTGCCTCTTGCTTTCCCTTCTAGACATTTTTAAAGATTTTGCTGACATTTTCTTTGATGTAACATAGTTATGTAACTATTTTGATTAAGTATGTTTTTCAGGGTATTTCAATGTTCATATGATGCACAGTAGAAGAAGAATGGGTAGCTCTGAGGGATGAAGTAGTGAAGGCAGCAGACGATCAAGTAGGTAAAAAGACGAGGGCTAATAGAAATCCTTGGGTAACAGAAGAAATATTGAATTTAACTGATGAAAGGAGAAAATATAAAAATGCTAGTAAACGCAGCAGGCAAAAAGGAATACAAACGTCTCAAAAATGAGATCAACAGGAAGTGCAAAATGGCTAAGCAGGGGTGGCTAGAGGACAAATGTAAGGATGTAGAGGCTTGTCTCACTAGGGGTAAGATAGATACTGCATACAGGAAAATTAAAGAGACCTTTGGAGAGAAGAGAACCACTTGTATGAATATCAAGAACTCAGATGGCAACCCAGTTCTAAGCAAAGAAGGGAAGGCAGAAAGGTGGAAGGAGTATATAGAGGGTTTATACAAGGGCGATGTGCTTAAGTCAATATTATGGAAATGGAAGAGGATGTAAATGAAGACGAAATGGGAGATAAGATACTGCGTGAAGAGTTTGACAGAGCACTGAAAGACCTGAGTCGAAACAAGGCCCCGGGAGTAGACAACATTCCATTAGATCTACTGATGGCCTTGGGAGAGCCAGTCATGACAAAACTCTACCATCTGGTGAGCAAGATGTATGAGACAGGCGAAATACCCTCAGACTTCAAGAAGAATATAATAATTCCAATCCCAAAGAAAGCAGGTGTTGACAGATGTGAAAATTGCCGAACTATCAGTTTAATAAGTCACAGCTGCAAAATACTAACGCGAATTCTTTACAGACGAATGGAAAAACTGGTAGAAGCGGACCTCGGGGAAGATCAGTTTGGATTCCGTAGAAATGTTGGAACATGTGAGGCAATACTAACCTTACGACTTATCTTAGAAGAAAGATTAAGAAAAGGCAAACCTACGTTCCTAGCATTTGTAGACTTAGAGAAAGCTTTTGACAATGTTAACTGGAATACTCTCTTTCAAATTCTGAAGGTGGCAGGGGTAAAATACAGGGAGCGAAAGGCTATTTACAATTTGTACAGAAACCAGATGGCAGTTATAAGAGTCGAGGGGCATGAAAGGGAAGCAGTGGTTGGGAAAGGAGTGACACAGGGTTGTAGCCTCTCCCCGATGTTATTCAATCTGTATATTGAGCAAGCAGTAAAGGAAACAAAAGAAAAATTCGGAGTAGGTATTAAAATTCATGGAGAAGAAGTAAAAACTTTGAGGTTCGCCGATGACATTGTAATTCTGTCAGAGACAGCAAAGGACTTGGAAGAGCAGTTGAACGGAATGGACAGTGTCTTGAAAGGAGGATATAAGATGAACATCAACAAAAGCAAAACGAGGATAATGGAATGTAGTCAAATTAAATCGGGTGATGCTGAGGGAATTAGATTAGGAAATGAGACATTTAAAGTAGTAAAGGAGTTTTGCTATTTAGGGAGTAAAATAACTGATGATGGTCGAAGTAGAGAGGATACAAAATGTAGACTGGCAATGGCAAGGAAATCGTTTCTGAAGAAGAGAAATTTGTTAACGTCGAGTATAGATTTAAGTGTCAGGAAGTCGTTTCTGAAAGTATTTGTATGGAGTGTAGCCATGTATGGAAGTGAAACATGGACGATAACTAGTTTGGACAAGAAGAGAATAGAAGCTTTCGAAATGTGGTGCTACAGAAGAATGCTGAAGATAAGGTGGGTAGATCACGTAACTAATGAGGAGGTATTGAATAGGATTGGGGAGAAGAAAAGTTTGTGGCACAACTTGACTAGAAGAAGGGATCGGTTGGTAGGACATGTTTTGAGGCATCAAGGGATCACAAATTTAGCATTGGAGGGCAGCGTGGAGGGCAAAAATCGTAGAGGGAGACCAAGAGATGAATACACTAAGCAGATTCAGAAGGATGTAGGTTGCAGTAGGTACTGGGAGATGAAGACGCTTGCACAGGATAGAGTAGCATGGAGAGCTGCATCAAACCAGTCTCAGGACTGAAGACCACAACAACAACAACATGATGCACATAATATGACTGCTAACTTTCCAATGGCATGTTTTGTTCAATCTTGCACTGTGGGGCAAAATTCTGTTGTACTGGGTGGGGCAAAACAGTGTTGGAAAAAGCTTGTAACGACACATCCGGAGGTTAACTTGGTAGAAAGTGCAAAGAAATCACCAATAGGAGAAATGGAAAAGCAGTAATACTGACCTTTGCATATAAACACAATTTGGAAGTTGAAGAACAAGTCAGGGAAGATAAAGAGGGAAAGCAAAACTGAAAATGAAAACTTTTTATGTGTAGAGACAGAGACAGAGACAGAGAGAGAGAGAGAGAGAGAGAGAGAGAGAGAGAGAGAGAGAGAGAGAGAGAGAATTCTTCATCTTCATCGGGCAAAGACGACCCAAATGAAGCATCATATTTTGCAATGGCCATTCCAGCTCGAGATGCTGGAATTTGCGCTCGTGTGCATGAGGTGTGCCTGCTTGTGTGTGTGTGTTGTGTGTGTGCTGCTTTATTGACAAAGGCTATGGCCGAAAGCTATATGTGAGTGTCTTTTAATTGTACCTGCCTGCAACTTGATGTGTCTACTTTCTAGTGTATGCTTCATTAACCCGAAAGCTATATGTGAGTGTCTTTTAATTGTACCTGCCTGCAACTTGATGTGTCTACTTTCCAGTGTATGCTTCATTAACAATGTTCCAATGCTGAGGAAGAAGACAATTAGTTTGTGGGTGATTTCTATTTTTAATGAGGGGTGTTTTTGATTTTTTTATTAAGAACAGTTTTTGAGAGAATCTTGCCTATATAAATGAAATATTTAAAATTGTTGAAGTTCTTTGTTAAACGTGAGTTTTAGGGGGAAAAAAAAGATTTATTGTATCCCTTGGTAGTATTTTTAAGGATTTATATATATTTTCATATTTTTTGCAGCAGAATAAACACTTTTTTCTCATTTTCAAGTGTTTCATTCATTCAAATAGGTACCCTGTTTTACCAAATGGTGGGGCAAAATCGATTTTTTGTACCTAACTACATTTAGAACTGTTTTTTGCTGCAATGGTTTATTTTAAGCTGAAACTGGACTAGTATCTCGTTGAAAGGACAGGTAGGGCAAATAAAAGTGTTCCGGAAGAGCGGATATGACTGGATGTGAATTTATGCATACAACCACACCCCGTGACATACACACTGTGTATGCCATTGATTCACTCCAGTCCATAGCATGGTGCAGGCTGTGTTAGAGTAAGTGGAGTAGTGCAAAGGGGATGATGATACTCACAGCGGAGAACCGGGTGTTTGTTATGGAAAGTTAAGTGACGACAAAATCGTGAAAACAATGGGGGCAGTTGTTTGCTGAGAGGTTTACCAGTGTCAAAATGCCAGCAAAGATGCTATGCAATGCTTAGTCCAAAAATGATTTCAGACAAGATCTATTTTGACCAAGTCAAAACATATTCCAAAACGGGCCCGCACAATTAAATGCTTCAGAGTCCTACCACATCAACTTGATGACTGTCACAAGACATCAGCATACCTTGTTGGCCATGCAGATGAACACTCCACCTGGACCTGCACAGGCATCCCTACTGAGTGTCTGTAGTTCAGGCATTAAAACCAGCAGATGCTCCTCAGCACATACAGTTTTTTGAGCAGCTGTTCACTGAGATAACAATGAATGGCTTGAACATGGATTGTTCTGTATGTCTGATGAAGCCTGGTTTCATTTGAGTGGTTATATTAACTCACAGAATCAGGTTCTGGGCAGCAGAGAATCTGCATAACTTCCATGAAACACCAATGCATGATCAGTAGGTTTGGGTTTGTTGTGCAATATCTGCATGCTGCATTATTGGTCCCGTCTTCTTTCATCAGACACTGACTTCAGCGTGTTACATTGTCAACATTTTGAAGCCATTTATGACAGAATTAAAGGAGGAGGAAAAGACCTACAGTTACTTTCAACAGGATGGAGCAAGTGCCCTTACAACTGTCCCAAGTTTGGAGCACATTTACACAATCTTCACATCTGACGAAGTTGTTAGCAGAGGTCATTCTGGTCGCAGTCCTAGCTGGCCACCCAGGTCACCTGATCTGTTAGTGTGCAATTACTTTGTGTGGGGAGCCCTCATGTCTAAGGTGTATTGCAGCAACCCTCATAGTCTTCTAGAACTGCAGCAGGACATTTTGGGTGAGACTGCAGCAATTCCAGCAATACAGCTTCAACCCACCTTCAGCAACTTGCTGACCAGGGCTCAAAAGTTCCAAGAGATGAATGACGGTCACTTTCAACATCGGCTATAGTCAGATTAGTACTGTATTTCCTTTCCTCTACTGTGTTTCTTTGTACCCTGGAACTCTGTTCTCACGGCTACTTTTATTTGCCCCAGCATGTATAAGAGATCTGAATAGCCTTAATTTGCAAACTTGTTGATCACTGAAAACAATCCATATGAATTAGAAATTATGATACCCCATTTTTATCCTATTTTTTTCCCTACTAGTCTTTTCATGTGGTTTTGCCCAGATATGTGCTCAGTACAGATATTGTGCTGATATTCTTGTACCCCCACTCTTGACTGATTTCCTCCTGCCCTCTTCTCTGACCGTCTCCTACTTCCCCCATCTCTCTTTCAATATTCTGCTTAACCTCTGCCCATCTCCTCCTCATTCCCTATCCATCTATCTCTCCCCCTCCCTCCCCCCCCTCCCCTCCCGTCTCTCTTCTTACCTATTCCTCTCCACCTCTGAGCATCTCCTCCTGCTCTCCATCTCGGCCCCATCTCTGTCCATCTCCCCCTCCCCCCTCTCTTGGTCCATCTCCTCTTTCCTCACCTCTCCATCCATCTACACTTCCTCGCCCATCTCCTCTGGCCCCAATCTCTCTCTTCATTTACACCTGCTCCGCTCTCCCTATCCATCATCTCCTGGCCCTCTCTCCCCACACCACCTCCTCCACACCTAACCCTATTCATCTCCTTCTCTCCGCTCTCCCCATTGACCTCCTCCTCCTCCTCTCCCCATCCTCCCTCCTGCCCCCTTCTCTCTGTGAGTCACTTCCTTCTCCTCTCCTTTTGTCCATCCACTCCCATCCAACCCCTCTCTTTGACCATCCCCTCTCGAACCCTTCACTTTTCCCTGTCCACCTCATCCACCCCCCTCTCCCACCATCCATCTCCCCCCACCCCGTCTCTCTACTTATCCTTCTCATCTAGCCGGCCGAAGTGGCCGTGCGGTTAAAGGCGCTGCAGTCTGGAACCGCAAGGCCGCTACGGTCGCAGGTTCGAATCCTGCCTCGGGCATGGATGTTTGTGATGTCCTTAGGTTAGTTAGATTTAACTACTTCTAAGTTCTAGGGGACTAATGACCTCAGCAGTTGAGTCCCATAGTGCTCAGAGCCATTTGAACCATTGAGCCTTCTCATCTACACATGTAGCCCATGCAAAATAGGTCGATAAAGCAGTTGATACTACTCCCATGTCTGTTGTGTAGGGCAGCCTGAGGCATGGCACTAAGGCACACCAGTACTCTTCTCACACCATCCACCTGTCATGAAGGTAAATCTATTTGCCAAAGGCTTTTAAAAATCACATTGAACCCTATCTCTGCTCCTATTGAACCTTGGAAGTTATAAACTCCACAGTACTGCTACTCGGAGGACATCTCGAACATAAATACATACGTACATTACATACATACATGTATGCACAAGCATACACGTACACACACACACACACACACACACACACACACACATACACACACACACACACACACACTGCTTTATATAAACAGGGTGAACATAATGAAAGATCCAGTTTCAAAATGCTGTAGAAAGAGAAACACTGTTCAGAATGACACCAAATTTGAAAAGTATATTATTGATGCAGGGGGAAACTTCATGGAGCAAAAAAATTTAATGAAAATTTTACTAATAAATGGTGCTGTAAATGTCTTAATGTAAATGGGGTTGGCAACAAATGATAGACGAAGTGCAGTATGACGGCTATGATTTCAGTTGCACATTACACCATCTGTACTGTTTAATATGCATTACTGCTAAAGTCTGCCAGTCAACAGTGGTGCCACTGTTAGTAAAGAAAGCACATCTACCAAGGCAGGATTATACCACACAGGATGGGAACAATTGGTATGACATTTGTTTCTAACTGTTGTGATACTGACACAAGAAATGTTCAATATGCTGTCCACTGTTTTGTACCACAAGTTGAAATTGAGAAACAAAGTTTCACAACATATTGGAGCATCTTGCAGGTTACATTCAGAATACATTGCACAATGTGAGCCTCCAATTCAGCTATATTTGTAACTGGAGCACTGAAAACAACATCTTTGGATAACCCCACAGTCAGATGTCACACGGATTAAGATCAGATGATCTGGACAGCCAGGCCGTAAGGAAATGACAGCTGATAATTCTGACCCTTCCAAAATGCCTCTGCAGCAGCTGCTTCAATAGCTGTGCAATGTGTGCCTAAAACTGATCCTACCCATGTTGAAGGGTTGGAATAATGATAGTGCACAGAAGACACTCGCAGCACTCGCCAGTAATGGTACAGTTAACAAAATCTGCAGGACTCAGGACAGAGAATTTTCCATGGTCATTCAATGTTCACTTCCATGTGAGCCAGAAACTCCACAGCAACTGTTTGCTCTGTAGCATGTCAGCAGGAAGCAGCTCCTATATATGGGTGATTTTGTACAGATAGTAATGCAGGATGTTTCATAGGATTTTATGCACCATACTCACAGGCATATTCAACTTTCGGGCAATTCACTGAGCACTGCATGTTTGCACATCACCACTCAAACCCTTCTGCTATGCTGGGGCCACATCTTCGACAGAAATCAGATGAACTGCTTTTCTCCCTCTCCTACACTGCACTTCAAAAGAACACGCTTTTTCCAATTTTGTAACCATTTTCTCCAGACTCTTACCAGACATTGGACCAACACCTCTTTTCACACTCTTTAATGTCCAGAACCTCTGCAGGGCTAGTTCATGGTTACACTCATGTTGGATGTCTTAGAGACAAACTGAGGAACAGCTATGTGCCACGCATCTGTTGGTGTGCATATTCTGCCACTTGCAATGCAGCTATGGGTCATTTTCTTTTGCTTTGTGTTGTTTCACCCTGTGACAATAATATGCTGTTCAAATTTGACATCAATCTGAGCAGTGGTCCTCTTTCTACAGCATTCTGAAGCTGGCACATTAATTATGGACACCCTGTAGAGGGCTCTTGACAGAACTTGAATCAACAATCTTCAGCATAAAAGCCAAATAAATTAACCATTAAGCTATGGAACCTTTTGATGTTAGTACTATATTAAAAGCTCTAGTGCATCACAAGATATTCTTAAATTCTTTGTTTTTGATTATTCACAAATGAGGATCCACCACAATGAATGGCTGTAGGGTGTGACACCTGAGCGTCCAACTTACACCACTGTACAGGTGGTTTGAAAAAGTCAGTCCTATCCCTGAGTACATCCTCTTGTCAGTATTTGCAGTTTCTGGCCTCATGCTGTATCCTGCAGAAATACTCTAGGAGAATCAAGTTTCACTCTGATGTTAAGGCTCTAATTTGTTTTAATTTCAATAATAAGTTCATTAAATTAGTCTCTGTAAAAACCATTTAGTATTCTATTCTACCTAGTCTGTCACACTTCTGCTTCTTAACTGCACACAATGGACTTTTGCCTCAGGTCCCCGCACAATATCTCAATTATAATTTTGTCATCACACCAGTTTTCTTAATTAATCCTGCCACCAACTCCTCGACATAATAAACAGTTTAGTCATCTCAAAGTGCAGTTTCAAGTGGTCATAAAAATCTCACTTGATCATTTTTTTTCTCAAAATTCTCATGGTACACACAATCACTTCATCATTGTCATGCAGTGAATGTCACTGTGGGCTTGCTTCTTGGAGGGTCCACCATCTAAAACTACATAACTGTTTTCATTGTGCAAAATAGTTCCAACTTTGAGGACAATAACACTAGGGTATGAAATACAGTTACTTTACAGAATGCGAGTATGTTACTAAAGACTCTCAATTAACTGTTTACAGGCATGGAACTAAAAAGGTTTTTCAGAACTTGCTGATGATGCATTTGAATTTTACAACCAGTAAGGGTTTGTGTATATACTATCTTATCACTGACTAATTAAGAGAGGTTGTCATACGGTTTTAATTATCACCTAAAAAAATAAAAAAATAAAAAAGAAGCTGGTGGTTGTGTAATAAGTTTATTTGTTTGCAGATATGTGTCTGCAGTCCTGACCCATAGATGACTTCTTTAGCTCCACAGATGACTTATTTAGCTGCCTAATCACCACAGATAAGGGTTGGCTGTATCAGAATAACCCTGATATAAAATAGCAATAACCAAGGAGTAGAAACATGGGGGATACACCATCCATGGAAAAAAGTGAAGCCCCAAACTTCATCAGATAACTTGATGCTGAGGAGTTTTTGAGATTCCCATGGAGTAGCGCAAAAAGATTATGTTTGTAAGGAGACAAACCACAACAGGGGCATACTACTGAAATCTCCGGAGGGGATTCTGGGAGGCTATCAAGACAAAATGTTTCTGTGACCAAAGTCTCTCATTTATGACAGTTTGAGAGGAAACTGCACAGGCATGAACATGCCAAATTCAGTGTCAATTAGCACAGATGCGCTAATCAGTAGTGGGAGAGACAGCTACGTCAACTGTCAGACGATGAACACACACGTCGAGGTTGTCAATCATACTGTGTGCTGCCGTTGGTTGACCAGTACCATCAATCAGAAGTCGCAATCTGAAATATGTTTCCATGCTGGTGTGTGCCTATCCTTGGTGTTGTCAACCGGCTGGGTCCTATGCCTTGCTGAGTTGGTGTCCTGTGTCCGTGTTAAGCATTTGAACTTGCAATTTACACTGCTTCTTTAATAATGCTGTCCCAGGACAGCGTGAAGACATCGGTGAGAGAATTTTAGTGTTTTGTATTCCATACTGTGTCCTGCACTGAAACAATGCTCAGCCACTGCAGATTTCCCTGACTGGTCCAGATGTGTATGGTATCAATGTGTGATGCATCGTCCTCCATGGTGCGACAAATCTGTCCAATGTATGATGTCCCGCAGTTACAGGGAATCTTAGAGACACACCACCTTCTTAAACCTAGATCAGCTTCCACTGAGCCTAAAACAGCTCTGAGATTTGATGGCATACAGAAGACACACTTGACTTTAACTTTCTCCAATAATCTTTCAGTTTTTAAAGAAATACCACAAATGTATGACAAGATGACCATCTCTCTTAGTTCGTCATTTCCTTCCAGTTCCTCACTGTATAGCACATGCCGAGCACAAGGCAAAGCAATCTCCCATTCAGAATATCTATTCCCTAAAAATACAGTACAGAGGTGGCGTAGCTCATCAGATAAGCTGTCTGAATCTGATATTGCTTGTGCTCTGTTGATCAACATCCTAAGCGTGCCACTCCATTGTGCAGGATGGTGACAGCTTCTGGCTTGTAGTATAAGTCCATGTGTGCAGGTGTACAGTACACAGTGTGACCCCAGGTGCCACCCCGTTTCTCTGTACCATCATGTCCAGGAATGGTAGTTTGCCATGTTTCACCATTTCCATCATAAAACTGAAGTTCAAATGAAGAGAATTTAAGTGTTATAAAAATGAATCCAGCAATGCAGTGCCATGGGGCCGAATGAAATAGTTGTCATGGATACATAATGAACTTTTATAAGCATTACAATTTTTAAAAAGGAAGCCTTAAATGAGTTTCAGTGTTACTTTAAACACTGCAAATACTCATCAGTTACGTCGAATTATTAGGGAGCACACATATGCTGCCCAACTCCATTTGTTCTTCCACTACATTCTGTTGTCTCATCCATTTTTTAGTTTTCTTGTCTCTTCTCCTAATTCCAAAGACGCCTCTCTCCACTGATAGCTGCAAAACCTTCACTTTTTGAACAGTTTCTGCATTAAAACATTAAAACTCCATGTCTCATTACATAATTCAAAACTGGCACTAAACATTAACTATTAACATTTATTTGCAGGCACAATGAAAACTTACTTTTGAAAACCCAATTCAGTTTACTAAAAGCACTCCAGGCCATACCTAGTCTTTTGTTTATATCAATGTATACCCACCCCGTCATCTTTAATTGTTCTAAATGCAGAAACTCATAATATTGTTCTATGACTCCTTGTAATTTTGGACAAATTTCTTTTTCATGTGTTAGTTAAAAAATATTCAGTTTCATTATAATTTATTTTCAAATTAATTGCAAAACTGTTCTATTGTCAAGTTCGTTTTCACTAATTGCAAGCAGTAAAGTGACATTTGCAATACAATAGTGGTTCAGAAATTCTGCATTAAGCCGCATTTCTTCTTTATTTTTCCAGTTTAAAAATATGAAAACTTCCTCTAGGACTACTAAGAATGACATTGGAAACACGGGTTCTCCTTGACCAACTCATCTTTCATTCATGAAGACCTCACATTCATGATGAAGTCTAGTGCATGGTGCAATATTGATATGCATTCCTCAGCTGAATGGCTCGGATAGCCGAGATCGTTAAGGCAACCGCTCATGATAAGCATGAAATCCGGGATCCAGTCTTCATCTAACTCAAATTTTCATGTGTCACCAATACATATTCTTTCAATACCTAATGCAGATGACATCAAAATTATTTGCAACTGCAGCTAATATTCCAGATTTAACTGCAGCTGCAGATTGTCAACATTATATGTTTCTGCAGACCTTGCCTCAGGGCTCTTATCCCTGTAACCCAACTAGATGCAAGACTTGCCCCATACATCTTCCCACCACCACCTACTCCAATCCTGTCACATCACCACCTATCCCGTCAAAGGCAACGCTACCCATGAAAGATGTCATGTGAGCCACAAGCTAAGCTGCAACCCCTGTGCTGCATTCTATGAGGTCAAGATAACCAACAAGCTATCTGTCCGCATGAATAGCCACCAACAAACTGTGTCTAAGAAACAACGGGTCCACCATGTTGCTGAGCACACCGCCCAATATCAGCTTTTCTGAACTGTGCATGTGGGAACTCTCCCTCCAATATATTCTACATTCCCATAACCCTCCTGGCCTGAACCTTCATTAATCATTGTCCTTACCCATGTAGCCTCTTCCCTGTTCCCACTCCAGCACTACAGTCCTCAGTTCCACTGACGCACCCAGTCTTTTTACTTCTTTCCTTTCCCGCTATTGCCCCCCTCCCTCCCCCCATTTCACATCCCTAATGCACCTAGTTGCCGTACTGTCCACATCGTCCCTGCACACTCCCAGCAGCACTTTACCATCTCCCACCTCTACCCTGGCATCCCTCCCCCTCCCCACCCCAGCCTCCTCCTTACCACCACCTGATGCCTCTCCCATAATGTGCTGCTGCTTGCAGTCTGGCTCCAGCTGCCAGCAACATGGTAATGCGTGTGCAATTTGCTTGTGTGTGTGTGTGTGTGTGTGTGTGTGTGTTCTATTTTTGACAAAGGCCTTGTTGGCCAAAAGCTAATTTTCCGACAGTCTTTTTGTTGTGCCTCTCTGTGACTCAGTATCTCTGCTACATGGTGATTAGCAACTATCCTTTTCATTATATTGGTACATTCAATCCTTGATTTTCCATTGTTTGATTTTGCTTGACGGCTTTTCTTCCATCCTAACCCAGTGCTGTTTTCCTTTAGTGTTATTTTCTAATGCATTACTATACTCAAGTGTCCATCCTTCTCTCTCTCCTTTCCTGTGTTGCTCCATTCACCATAGAAACCACACTGTATGCACAACTTACGAGCCACGTTGTATCAAACGTCTCGGCCAGTGCAACAGACAGCTACAAGACCACACTGATTGTTGGTGCAGCATCTAATGTCCCACATTATTCCTGTCGATATCATTAATCACATACCTTCATATTGTTAACTCTCCTTGTGTCACCCTCATGTATTTTCGTGTTGTATTTCCCACACCTTTCCTGTGCCACATGAACTTGTATCTCATCCTACCAATCCCTCACCACCCCCGACTCCTTCCCCTTTGGAAAACAGAAAAAAACAAAGATGCTGTAACTTACCAAACAAGAAAGCACTGGTTGATAGACACAATAAAAAACACACAAAAACACACACAAATTTCAAGCTTACGCAACCGAAGGTTGCTTCATCAGGAAAGAGGGAAAGATGAAAGGATGTGGGTTTTAAGGGAGAGGGTAAGGAGTCATTCCAATCCCGGCAGCGGAAAGACTTACCTTAGGGGGAAAAAAGGACAGGTAAACACTCGCACGCGCACGCACACACACACACACACACACACACACACACACACACACACACACACACACACACACACACACATATCCATCCGCACATATACAGACACAGGCAGACATATGTAAATGCAAAGAGGTTGGGCAGAGATGTCAGTCGAGGTGGAAGTACAGAGGCAAAGATGTTGTTGAATGACAGGTGAGGTACGAGGGGTGGCAACTTGAAATTAGCGGAAGTTGAGGCCTGGTGGGTAACGGGAAGAGAGAATATATTGAAGGGCAAGTTCCCATCTCCAGATTTCTGATAGGTTGGTGTCAGTGGGAAGTATCCAGATAACTTGGACGGTGTAACACTGTGCAAAGATGTGCTGGCTGTGCACCAAGGCATGTTTAGCCACAGGGTGATCCTCATTACCAACAAACACTGTCTGCCTGTGTCCATTCATGCGAATGGACAGTTTGTTGCTGGTCATTCCCACATAGAAGGCTTCACAGTGTAGGCATGTCAGTTGGTAAATCACGTGGGTGCTTTCACACGTGGCTCTGCCTTTGATCGTGTATACCTTCCGGGTTACAGGACTGGAGTAGGTGGTGGTGGGAGGGTGCATGGGAAAGGTTCTACACCGGGGGCGGTTACAAGGGTAGGAGCCACAGGGTAGGGAAGGTGGTTTGGGGATTTCATAGGGATGAACCAAGAGGTTACGAAGGTTAGGTGGACGGCGGAAAGACACTCTTGGTGGAGTGGGGAGGATTTCATGAAGGATGGATCTCATTTCAGGGCAGGATTTGAGGAAGTCGTATCCCTGCTGGAGAGCCACATTCAGAGTCTGATCCAGTCACGGAAAGTATCCTGCCACAAGTGGGGCACTTTTGGGGTTCTTCTGTGGGAGGTTCTGGGTTTGAGGAGATGAGGAAGTGGCTCTGGTTATTTGCTTCTGTACCAGGTCAGGAGGGCAGTTGCGGGATTTGAAAGCTGTTTTCAGGTTATTGGTGTAATGGTTCAGGGATTCAGGACTGGAGCAGATTTGATTGCCATGAAGACCTAAGCTGTAGGGAAGGGACAGTTTGATATGGAATGGGTGGCAGCTGTCATAATGGGGGTACTGTTGCTTGTTGGTGGGTTTGATGTGGACGGATGTGTGAAGCTGGCCATTGGACAGACGGAGGTCAACGTCGAGGAAAGTGGCATGGGATTTGGAGTAGGACCAGGTGAATCTGATGGAACCAAAGGAGTTGAGGTTGGAGAGGAAATTCTGGAGTTGTTCTTCACTGTGAGTCCAGATCATGAAGATGTCACCAATAAATCTGTACCAAACTTTGGGTTGGCAGGCTTGGGTATCCAAGAAGGCTTCCTCTAAGCGACCCATAAATAGTTTGGTGTACGAGGGGCCATCCTGGTACTCATGATGTTCCACATTATAGTACCTAGATCCTGCATAGCTGAACTTTCAACTTTTCACATCCCATGAATTCCTTACCTACACTCCAACAAATCCAGAGCCAAAAAATCTTGAAACACTGTTGTTAACCTTTCCACCAAAATCCTCAGCCTCACAATGGTTTCAATCTTATCCAAACGCCTCACCTTCAACCCTAACTCAAATTTAACCATGTTGGACTTGCCAAAAACAACTCTCCTCCTCTCAATCCCAACAGTGGTAACACTTCTTTGCCACAAATTTCTCCAACCAAAGCCTAACTAATACCAGCACATAACCCTACCTCTCTCAGTTCCTACCACTGTCCAACAGTGATCCTCCCCTGCTCCCACCTACCTTCCCAGTCTTCTTCCAGGAAGTCCTTACCTCCAGCTTGGCCTCACTGCCCTTCCCCAAGCCTTGCCTAGGAAAACCAACCTGTCACCAGAAAAAAAGACAGTGCACAACATACCCTCACTTAATTGTCCTACAACCAGATAATACACCCACCACTGTCATTACGGACTGCAGTGACTACTTGGCAGAAGGCTTTTGCCACCTATCTGACTCCTCCTCCAATAAACCCTGCCAGAACGATCCCATCCCAGTCCAACATAATCTCAAATTCTTACTTAAAGCCTTAGGCCTTTCCCACAACCTCTCCCATGAATCCATTTCCATCCTCACCCCCACGACATCCTGCACTTTCAGCTTCTACATGCTCCCCAAAACCCACAAACCGAACAATCCTGGATGCTTCATTGTAGGTCGTTATTGTGCCCCCACTGAAAGAATTTAGGCCCTCATTGATCAACACCTCCAACAATCTTCCCAAAATCTAGCTTCCCACATCAACGATAGCCTTGCTTAACAGACAGTAGTAAAAAGATGCACAGGAAATTTTTTTTAAAATTTTACCTGACTATCAATATAGCTTCAACAGGTTCATGGTTCAACCTATTCCTGTAATCAGTCTATTGTGTTGTAATGAGTGAAAACACTCTTTCCAAAGTTGCTGAAAAAATATTCCAGAAGTTTTAACAATTCTGAATGACAATTAACAGTCTTACTTTCACAGAAATACTCGGCCCATTTTTTACTACATGATAACCTACTAAATTCAGGATCATTACTATTCTGTTTCTGAAATTGCCTAAAGTAATAGAATTGGTCAAAACATTTTACATCTTCCATTTGAGAAGCTTTACACTTTTCTTGCAAATACAAAAGGCTTTTTTCAACATCACTGTAGTTTTCAAGAGATACCCACTTGAAACGGGAAAATCATCAAACATACAGAGCAATTGTTTTAAATATTCTTGGCACAACTGAATAGCAACATAACTTCCTCCGTAAAAAGTTTAACCTCTCTGTCGAAGCCACCTTCTGTAGCAATTTCCAGCTTCTGTTTAACTTCTAGACAACTAAATTTTTCATTTAACTTGTCAGACATCAATGAATGCAAACACCATAAGTAGGCTTCACTTAGCCTATTCTCAAAAAACTGAAACAAAATCTTTGGTGGCTTGCTTTCAGTCAGAAAGTAAGATTTCAGGGCCGAAATACATTTCCTGTAATATTTCAATGCCTGGAAATAGAGAAAACCACCTAGTTTTCACGTGAGACACAAATTTTTTGTAATTTACCTCAACAAATTCACACAAGGACCATAACTGTTCCATTCTAACAGTTTAAACAGAAAAATAATTGAGAATTTTTACAATGAGACACTCCAAATCAATAGAAAGACTATCAGTTCCACACCGAATTGCATTATGCAAAATATGAGAATATGAGCTGCGCATTCCACACCAATTAAATTCTCATTGTTCAAATATATCTTTAATTTGCAGTATATATTCTTGCCTTCCTTGCGATTTATACCCTCAAAGTTTGTGTTAGCATTCTCACTGGTAAATTATACAAACTTATTAGCAATACCTAGATGTTGTAGTGTTTCTGTAATATACTTTGCAACAGTCTCAGATGTTTCATTTGGAGTATATTTTAGCTCAGCTACTTTTGTTTTTAAACCACCGAGTTTGCAAGCAAAATACTGAATAAGAATGGGGAACACTTTTACATTGCCTTGGTTACTTCCAACGGCCGAGACGCCAAAACGAGATATACCACTCAAAGCTTCCATGGTTACATTCAAGCAATGAGGAGAAATTACATTGATTACAGTGCTTTGAGTTTTTGTTCTGGCTGAGGAGATCTTTTTAGCAAACATCTGAATCGAAATAAATAGCTACATTTAATTTTGGCAGGCAATCCACTGACCTAAAGCTGAAATGATATCTAACATTATGGAATGCTAGTGCTCCTTCTCGAGCAAGAACACAGAGACTTAAAGCAGAAGTAGACTGCTGTTGCTGAAGTAATGTGTCTATCCTAGGCAATGAATGGCAACCCTAAAGATTTTTCTTATGCTTCTGAGTGGTAATATAACGTTCGAGATCTTGGCCACCTACTGCAAGTAATTTAAAACATTTCAGTGACACAGTGACAGGCATTTCGTTTTATGACGTGTAACAATGTTTATGTATGCTATGCAGAACTGGAGAATTTTATCACCAATTTTTCTCATTCAGTTTTCCAAATATAAATAAATTGAATGACTAAGAAACTTTGAAATAAAGCCATGACACTAAAACAATCTGTCGAGCTATTTCTTACCTTTATTGGCCACTAAGACGTAAGTTCCAACTCCACATATTTTACATTCTGCTTCAAATTCAGTTCTCTGTCTCTTCAAGGCAGAATATTTGTTAGAAAGAACATCTGAGAATGTACAATTGCATTCAGGTATTGCCATTATTTTATAAAACTCACTCGGTTACAATAAACAGCAAATTGCACACACATCTGAGTACTGAGTATATGATATGAAACCTACAATTCCAAGCCAAGACAATGTGCAACTGGAACTGAAAATACAGAATGGAAATTTTAAATAATCTGTATTTGCACTCACTTATGGATTTATCCACGGCCATTAGTTAAAAAACTAATAATCCTGCAAACATCTGTAGATAAGGTATTAAAGAAAAGAGCAATAGAATGGGAATAATTGCAAATAAAATTTTATTATGGTCAGCTTTGTGAAAAAGAAGGACAATCTGAAAAATCAGCCTGGACCCCGGACAAATAGACTATCTGGACATCTAGTCACCCTATTCATACACAACCTCTACATCATTTCTCCTATCTGCTTCACCTGGTCCTCCTCTAACCGGCATGCAACCTTCCTCAACGCTGATCTCCTCCTCTCTGATGACTCTGTTGACACCTTCGACCACATTAAACCCACCAACAGTATCTGCATTTTGACAGCTACCATCCCTTCCACACCACAAAACCCCTCTCATACAGCCTGGCCATCCAGTAACAGCATATCTGCAGCAACAATGACTGCTTTGTTCAGTATGCTGAGGATCTCACCAAGGCCTTCACAGATAGATACTATCTCCAAGACCTAGTCTCCAAACAGATCTCCCACGCCATTTCCTCTCACACCTGTTGACACCTTCGACCACATTAAACCCACCAACAGTATCTGCATTTTGACAGCTACCATCCCTTCCACACCACAAAACCCCTCTCATACAGCCTGGCCATCCAGTAACAGCATATCTGCAGCAACAATGACTGCTTTGTTCAGTATGCTGAGGATCTCACCAAGGCCTTCACAGATAGATACTATCTCCAAGACCTAGTCTCCAAACAGATCTCCCACGCCATTTCCTCTCACACCTCCAATCCTTCCACCACCAACAACCGGCCACAAAGGAGCATCCCCTTCGTCATTTAGTACCAACCTGGACTGGAACAACTGTACCACATCCTTCGTCACGGCTTTGATTACCTATCATCCATCCAACCTCCACAACACCCTAGTCCATCCCTATGCCTCTCCCAATCCCAACCCCATGCCATAAGGATCATATCCCTGTGGAAGACATAGGTGCGAGACCTGCCCCAATCCACCCACCCAGCACTTCCTATTACAGCTCTGTCAAAAGGTTATCCTACCCCAGCACAGACCGGGCCACCAGTGAAAGCAGCCATGTATTATACCAGTTCGGCTGCTTTTTACATTGGTATGACCGCCAACCAGCTGACCACCAGGATGAACAGGGAATAGAATGAAGTCACAATGGGTCAAGTGTAGTGGATACATTGGCTGAGGCAACATAATGGTTTTCTTTTTGCCAAAAAATCATGAGCAAGCACTGAAGTACAAGCAAGAGTATTGCCGTGATGCAATTTCCACTCGTGGTTTTGCCACTATTCTGGTCATTTTCTTCGGATCACTTCATGCAAACAGTGTATAACTTCCAGGTAGTATTTGTTATTGCCCAAATAACCATAATAAGGCAGGAACTCATGGTGCACTCTCCCACTTTAATTGAAGAAAATATTGAGAAGAATCTTCATATATGATCGAATTTGTTAAATTTTTTTCCTTTTTGCTCTTGGCTCTTCAGGCAATTTCCCTTGGGATGATTGTGCCTTGGTTTCGACATCATCATACATGTATACCCTTGTTTTGTCACCTGTTATAAACTTCTTTATAAATTCTGGACCACTGTCAACATCATTCAGCAATTTCTGAACGATATCTATGGGACGTTGTTTTTCATCAAAATTCAACAATTTCAGTACAAACTTTGCTGCTACATGTTTCATGCTAAAATTGTCCAAAAAAATTGCTTGGTATGAGCCAAAGGATATGTCGACGTAATCAGCAATATCTTTTATGGTGATTCAGCGATTTTCAGAATCATTACTTTACTTCTTCCACATTGTCATAGTAATTGAGGTGCTTGGGTGTATTCAACATCATCTTGACCCTCTTGGAAATTGTTATACCACTCGTAGAGTCTTGTCTTATTCACAGTAGATTCCCCAAAAGCCACAGTCAGCATTTTGAATGCGGTATTGCACTTTATTTCATTTTTCAAGTAAAATTAAATGTGAATTTTTTGATCCATCTTTTTTTAAAGTAGTCAGCTACCCAAAAAACATGTATAAGCTTTTCAAATGTTAAATATAAACTAAATATTCAAAACAGCTGAAAATGCAAACATAAAACAGAAACGTGTACCAACAACACACACACACACACACACACACACACACACACACACACACAAACAAATTTAAAAATCTGACGTGTAAAGCCCATGAAATATTTTGATCACACCCCATAAATAAAGCAGTAGCCAAAATTCCCAACTCCTTAAACAGATGCCTACAAGATGATCATGGGGGAGCACCAGATATTACTCTTACATCATATTTTTGAGCAATGAAGACTTTCTTAAAGATGATTTACTCTCCAGAAAATTATTCCTTAAGACATTATTGAATGAAAACAAATGCAAAATATGTCATCATACTGATTTGTCTCTACAAGATTTGCAATTATTCTAAGTGCAAATGTGGCTGAACTAAGTTTTAGGTATTCCAAAATGTGATTTTTCCAGTTTAAATTCTCATCGTTATGGACGCCTATAATATTGGATGTTTCCACCCTATTTATTATTTCCTTATCATGTGTTACACTTATCATTGGTGCAGTACCTCTAGATGTGCAGAAATGAATATGCTGTGTCTTTTTTAAAAAGATTAAGACCATTCACAGAAAACAAATCAATGATATTTTTAAGAACACTGTTTGCTATTTCTTCTGTTGCTATGTGTTTGCCTGGACTGATTACAATGTTAATGACGTCTACAAAAAGAACTAATTCTGCTTCTTGAATATTACAGGAAGATTGCATACATATATGAGGAACAACAGCAGACCTAAGACTGCACCTTGGAGAACACCACATGTGGTGTTTCCCCAGTCAGAAGAATCTTCCCTGATTACATTTGTTGAATATACAAAATGGTGCTGGTTTGTTATTTAGTGCTTGTAAAATTTGGTGAATGAATCTGTAAATTGCATTCTCAGTTAAGTAATTCTTCTGAAATCCAAACTGTGAATTACAGAGAATATTATTGTTACTCAGTTGGAATACTGTTCTAGAATATAAGACCTTTCAAAACTTTGGGACATGTAGTGAAATACAGAGGTGTTTAACAAGGACATATTTCAATCTTTCTGGAAAAACGCTCTGAGTTATTGATAAATCATGTACTTCAGACAAGACAGGGTTACTATGTGGGAACAAATTTTTGGTATATAATTTTTTTAATTTCAGGAGAAGCAGTTGGTGACACAGGCATACGACTGAATTTTATGAGAACTGCTTTTTCAACTACTGCTGTGATTCTTCTCCTGAACTGCTTGGCCATATACTTTCTACTATATTTAAGAAATGATCATTATGCATTTGCTAATTGTGGCTCAAGATTCATAGCCCTTTCATTTAATTCAGTACTGGTGTTATTCTGTTCTTTGGCTGGTTGTACTGTCCCTCATTTGACCACATTCTGTATAGTTTTAACTCTGTAGTCTGAATTACTGATTTCTGACATAATGGACATGTTCCTCATTTTTTTAGTGACTTGTCTCAGTAATTTTGAGTAGTTTTTGTCATGTGCAACTCCTGCACGATCTCTGCTTGTTCTTGCCAACAGATATGTTTTTCTTTTCCTTTCATAAGACACTTTAACCCCTCTAGTGATCCATGGATTTTTGTATGTATATAATGTCCTTTCTGATCAACTTATGTGGAAATTTGTTTTCAAATCATGGTATGAATTTATCATGAAATAGATCAAATTTTATGTCAGCATTTGATTCAATATAAATTTCATCCCAGATCATCTGTTGTTAACTATTCTTTAAAACATTTGTTCTGGAGTCATTAATTATTCTAACTGATTGCCAATGAGCAAAGTCAATACTGTAAGGCACTATCATATTTATCCCAGCTAACCATGCATCATGATCATAGAGAGCATTTGGGTATATGGTTACTTCCTTTTTCTGAGCTTCATCAAAGGAAATAATATCATTTAAGGTCCTATGTCTTTATCAACCATTGCTGAGAAGTTAATTACTGAGATTAAATTATAAGATCCACATAAGATTTTCAGATCTTTTTCCTCCCAGGATCTTTTAGGAAATCTACTTTGAAATCATCACAGACCTTTAACTGTTTGCTGCTGTCTGACAGACAGCATTGTAAGGAATCCAAATTTCTCAAAAAAAGAGTTCAAAATTTTCCAGTGTGGATCTATATACAGTTACAAATAAAAGTGCACTATTTTTCAATGTTAATTGACACGCACTTCATAAAACAAAAAAAGTAATATCCTATGACAATAGTGTCAACGAGTCACAATATGAATCGGTCTGCTCGCACAAATGTCCAGGCGCAACACTTGTAGGGACATGAAAAGGAACAATCACATACACAAAGTCATAGGAAAGGTGTGTGACAGAGTTCGGTTCATTAGTAGGATACTGGAGAGTTGCCATCAGTCTACATAGGAGATTGCTTACAAATCACTTATGCGACCCATCTTCAAATAACACTCAAGTGTGTGGGACCCGTACCAAATTGGACTACCGGGATACTGAACACATACAAGGAAGGGCAACATGAACAGTCACAGGTATGTTTAACCCAAAGGAGTGTGTCACCAGATATGCTTAAGAAACTGAACTGACAGTCACATGAGAACAGAGGTAAATGCTAAAGTCCTGAGTATGTCTACTTACAAAGTTCCAAAAACCAGCTTTGAATCATGAATCTAGGAATATACTACATCCACTTATGTATAACTCCTGTAGGGATTGTGAGGACAAGATCAGATTCATTGTAGCATGCACACAGGCATTCACTCAATCTTCTTCCTGTGCTGCATACATGACTGGAACAGGAAGGAGCCCTAATAATTGGTACAATGGGAAGTACCCTCTGCCATGCACTTAACAGTGGTTTGCATGGTATGGATGTAGATTTGTTTCCACGAGTAAATACGTTTGGACTCACGTTTTAATCTCCAAGACGCAAATGGTAGATGATTCACAGCTGAAAGTCAAAATATTGGCACAAGAGGTAGATTAGATTAGATTAGTTTTCGTTCCATAGATCCGTGCTGAGGAGATCCTCGTGGATGTGGAACATGTCACTTTTTTTTTTAAAAGCTCAAATAATGATACTAATAGTATGAATATATACAATACATCATTTGTTTCTATTAAAAAATTCGTCAATGGAGTAGAAGAAGGAGTCGGCCACTAGTAAGTCTTTCAGGCTCCTTTTAAACTGATCTTTATTTGTAACTAATTTTTTTATGTTTACTGGCAAATTATTGAAGATGAGTGTTCCTGAGTAGTGGACTCCTTTTTGAACTAAAGTAAGTGCTTTTAAGTCCTTGTGCAGATCAATTTTGTTCCTGGTATTGTATGTATGAACTGAGCTGTTTGTTGGAAAAAGAGATATATTATTTAGGACAAATTTCATTAATGAGTAAATATACTGAGAGGCAGTAGTTAGTATACCCAGTTCTTTGAAGAGGTTTCTACAGGACGTCCGTGAATTTACTCCACAAATAATACGTATTACACGCTTTTGGACTCTGAAAACTTTTGTTTGACTTTAAGAGTTACCCCAAAATATTATACCATATGACATTATGGAATGAAAGTAGGCAAAATATGCAAGCTTTTTCATTTTTATGTCACCTATGTCTCCTAACACTCAAATTGCAAATACAGATTTGTTAAGGCGTTTCTGCAGTTCTGTGGTGTGCTCTTCCCAACTGAATTTATTATCAAGTTGTAATCCCAGGAATTTAAGACTGTCAACCACTTCTATCTGCTCTTCTTCGTATTTTATGCATATGCTGGGTGGAAACCTCTTACAGGTTCTGAATTGCATATAGTGAGTCTTTTCGAAGTTTAATGTCAGTGAGTTGGCTTTAAACCATTTATTAATATCCATGAAAATATCATTAGCAGATCTTTCTAGAACTACACTTGACATACTAATTGAACGTGTAACCCATTCAGAAAACATCAGAAACAAATTTTTAAGATATGTTTTCATGTAGACTGCTTATTGCTCAATAAATTCAACATGCCTTTGCTTAGGAACAGCTACAAACCTGGTACAATGTTTTGTCCGCCAATTGTGGAGGTTTTCTGAAATGCTGTGAACATAATTTTCCTCTTGAGTAATTTGTTTCTAGGCAACTGTTTAACTGCCATTATTTTAGCAAATTTACCTGTAAACATGAAAGTGAAATTCAGTATACATTTTTGTGCTAATTTCTCTTATACAAAGAAATAAGCTAGTCAAATAGTGTAGCTTTGCAAAATAATAGCAAGCTATCATATCAAGATTGGGTTTAGTCCACCATAGAAATTCAAGTCCATATAGATGGAACACTTGCTCACCTTTTACAACAAAAGGTGATGGAACAAACTGGTTGTGTCAAAGGAATTATGTTGGCATTACTCTCAAATGATTTACAGAAATTTACAGAATCAGTTTTGACTAAGTAAAATAATGGGGCTGTAATGTTCAATGGCAGCAAGGCCATGGGCAAGGGAGATTATACACAAAAATTTCTGAAGTGCATAGTTTTTTTGTCAGCAAACACAGCTTTTCTCAAAAACCTATCATCTCCAACCCTACAGTTTCATTCCTTATGCATAAATGCAGCTATGGCTCATGCACACGTTTTACTCATTTAAAGGGGAGATATACACATGAGTTCATGGCAATGTCATTGCTATTCACATGCAGCCCTTCTATGGCAACCAGTTCACAGACAAATTAGGCATGCTGTTCCAACTTGTACACTCTCAAGTGAACTGTAGGGTGCACCTTGAGTCATGAAGCCTCATTGTTCAAGATGAACAATAAAATGTGTTGGCAGTGCCACAATCTGTAAACTGCTGACTGCAGCTGGTTTGGTTCACTTACTGACCAATAGCCAAGAACATATTTTGAGTGTGATGCTTTGTTGAAGAAATAAGAAGTAAAGTAATACAAATAAAAAATTGTGCTTACATTGATTTTAACGGGCTTCCAAAATTTGAAATTTCCTTTTCTATTGCTGAGTAGACAAGTCAGGTATGAAACTGTTGGCTGTGTCAATATGCAGATCGCTTTTCATTGTTGTGTCCTGAAAAATTTATTTTTTTCTTAGAATGGATTTTCACTCTGCAGCAGTGTGTGCACTGATATGCAACTTTCTGGCAGATTAAAACTGTGCGCTGAACATGGACTCAAGCCCTGCACCCTTGCCTTACACATACAAGTGCTCTACAAGCTGAGCTACCAAAGACTGACTCATGACCTGCCCTCACAGCTTTACTTCCACCGGTACCTCATCATCTCCTACCTTCCAAACTTTGCAGACGTTCTCTTGTGTAACTTGCGATACTAGACTCCTGGAAGAAAGAATATTGTGGAGACATGTCTTAGCCATAACCTTGGAGATTGTTTCCATACTGAATTTTCTCTCTGCAGCAGAGTGTGTGCTGATATGAAACTTCCTGACAGATTAAAACAGAGTGCCAAGTTTTGAAAGTAGGATATGACTTACTGGCAGAAGTAAAGCTGTGAGGGCATGTCTTGAATTGTATTCGGGTAGCTTAGTTTGTATAACTCTTTCTCAACATGTCAAAGTTTTTTAAAACATGTCAGGCCTAAAATTATTTTGGGCCTTCTGAGGAGCCAAGTTGGTCTTTTATTCCATATATTAACATAAATCTTCAATACTTGCTATACATATTTCTAAAAGACACTGCTTTTTACATATTCAGGAGAGAATCAGTACTTAGTCCATTGTGGGAAGAGAGGAAAAGTAACAGAATGTGTTTCATTGGCTTTTGTGTATAGTAAATTTTATGAGCCCGTCACACCAGAATGAGGAATTGCTGCCAGACACAGAGCTGCTCACTGGCCTTTGTCCCAATGGCAGGAATGGAACTAATCCTTAAAGCTCCATTGGCCAGCCCAATTTCCTCACAATCGACTTTCCAAATGTCTTACGGTATGATGACCTAGCAAACCTATATAATGTACAGCCATTGCAAAGCCTAGACCACAAAAAGGCACTGTAAAACTGAAGCAAGCAAGTTCAGACTACTCTCTACGTACTGCAATTGAAAACATTTAGTGCTTCATGTGACCATGCTTTACCCTCATTAGGCTGTAGCAGTGTGGTAAGCTGCTTATAGAAGATGTGGCACAGTAACGTCAATGATACTTTAATATTTAAAATGATGTCCCTTTACTCCAAGTTTTCAAAAGTTAAAAGTAAGACATAAATGTTTGTAAAGGATAAAAACAATTTTCTCAGTAGTGACTTTAAAACTTGAATTTTGTGCTCATTCCTGCAAATTCTTAATATGATTAATCGAATATTAAACGTCAGCTCATAATATACGAGGTGTGGCTAGAAAAAAACCGGACTAGTACTGGTGAAACAATAAAACGAATGCAATAAGGCTGAACATCGCGTGGCCTGTCACGTGACTCTCGCTCCGCCTACTGCTCGAGTTTCATCTGCCTCCTGCACTCAGTCTGCCCGTCGCATCTGTTTTAAGTAGTTGACGTTTTGTCTATGTGTCGGAAAATGTTGAGTGTACAGAAAGAACAGCGTGTTAACATCAAATTTTGTTTCAAACTAGGAAAATCTGCAAGTGAAACGTTTGTAATGTTACAACAAGTGTACGGCGATGATTGTTTATCGCGAACACAAGTGTTTGAGTGGTTTAAACAATTTAAAGATGGCCGCGAAGACACCAGTGATGACACTCGCACTGGCAGACCATTGTCAGCAAAAACCGATGCAAACATTGAAAAAATTGGTAAACTTGTTCGACAAGATCGCCGTTTAACAATCAGAGCAGTGTCTGAGTTAACAGGAGTTGACAAGGAAAGTGTTAGGCAGATTCTTCATGAAAGTTTCAACATGAACAAAGTGTGTTCAAAAATGGTTCCAAAGTGTCTCACAATTGAACAGAAGGAATGCCGAAGAATGATTTGTTCTGACATCCTGGAAAACATTGAAAGTGATCCCACCTTCTTACAAAATGTTATTACTTGCGATGAATCGTGGTTTTTTACTTACGATCCCGAAACTAAACGCCAATCGATGCATTGGAAAACTCCTGGTTCTCCACGACAAAAAAAAGCATGAATGTCAAAATCGAAATTCAAGGCAATGATGATTGTTTTTTTTTGACATCAAAGGGATTGTACACATTGATTGGGTACCAGAGGGACAAACAGTGAATCAGCATTACTACATTAGCGTCCTGGCTACCCTACGTGAGCAAGTACGGAGAAAACGGAACGATTTGTGGAGAAAAAAGTCATGGATCCTTCACCAAGACAATGCCCCAGCTCACAGTGCGTTGTCAGTGAAGACGTTTTTGGCAAAACACAACATTCCCATCTTAGATCATCCACCCTACTCACCTGATTTGGCCCCCTGTGACTTTTTTCTTTTCCCTAAAGTCAAGTCAGCTTTGAAAGGAACTAGATTTGAGACTGTTGAAGCAGTAAAAGAAAAAGCGACGGAAGTAATGTATGGACTTACCGAAAATGATCTGCAGCATTGCTATGAACAGTGGAAAATTCGTATGGAGCGGTGTAGAGACCGAGGAGGAGAGTACATTGAAGGAGATAACATGAAATTGTAAATAATTGTAAATAACTGTTTTTTCCAGCATCAGTCCGGTTTTTTTCTAGCCGCACCTCGTACTTAATGGAAGATGATATTAATAGTAACATCTAAAATTTTGCAAATGTTTCAGAACCTTCTAATGAAGTAATACCTGAAAAAGTGCACAAATATATATATCTTGACAAGTTTTCAAAGATTGGTAACTTGCTTCGATGTTCAGACATGTAAAATTGCCCACTTCAGATAATGCAGAATAGTAGTACCTATGACTGTGGTATCAACAAGTAATAGTTTAAATCGGTCATCTATTACAACTACCTCATGGTAACAATTTCTTCTTCTTCTTGCGCCAGTCATTTTGGCCTGGGAGACCATACGGGTTCTCTACACTCCTCCAGCAACCATTTCTTTTCTTGGCCTCCATGGTCCATTCTCCTTTCCTTAGTCCCATCACCTCTGTATCACTGTTGAAATCATTCTTCCATCTTGTCCATGGCCTTCCTTGTCCCCTTCCGTCTTCTACAGATCCTGAGTATGCTACTCATGGTTGTCTTTCCTCTTCCATCCTAATCAGGTATCAAGCCCACACCAATATTCTTTTGTTCATCCCTCAGACAGAATCAGCTTGCAAGTATAGGTCTGACAATCCCTGGTTTTTAATATCCTCCATTCCTATGACTGGGTGTCCCTCTTGGAACCAAATATTTTCCTTAATATCTTTCTCTTGAAGACTAGCAGTTTTTGTTCATATGTTTTCCTTACTGAAAATGTTTGAGAACCATACAGAGCTATGGGAGGACTTATACTCTGATATAGTCTGATTTTAAAACTTTTCAAAACTGCTCTACAGGACAGCATGTCCTGTAACCCGAAATATGATCTTTTTGCTGCTGGAATCCTCGACTTAATCTCAATTTCCACTCTAATCTCAATTTCCACTCTACTCTGCTCAGGAAAAATTCTTCCCAAATATTTAAACATTTCTACTGTTTTAAAAGTGAATTCATCAACTATCAATGTGGTTTGATCACTAGGGCCTTTCTCACAACCACACATTGAGCTTTCTCCTTGTTAATTTGTAACCCTTCTGTCCTTACAATACTTCTGTAAGACCTTGTCACAAGATGCAAGTCCTCTTTACTATAACTTATTAGATCATTCTCAGCAAATTCAAGCAGGTATATTGTGATATTACCCAGTTTTATTCTGGTTTGGGTTGGTGATCTCTGTCTGTCTTTTCTAAAATTAAATTAAAAAGTGTTGGAGAGTATGTATCACCTTGTATAAGACCAGTTCTGACATCACAATGCTCTGACATTACCTTATTGATCTTTACCCTGCTAAAGGTTTCCTCTAAACACATCTGAACTAGCTTTACTAACTTTTGTGGAGGGATGACTGTGCCTGTACGTAGGCTGTCACAAGCTTTTTTGAGATCTACGAAAACTATGTGAATATCAAAGTTATGTTCTCAGTTACCTGCCTGAGCATAGAAAGGTGGTCTGTCATTGATACATTGCTTCTGAAACCACACTGATAGTCCCCTAAAATTCCTTCTGCAATTAGGATCATACTCTTCAGTAGACATTGATAGAATTTTGTTGCACACACTAAGGAGTGCCATCACTATATAATTATCACATACTAGGGGATCCTTCTTTTTGCATTTCAGATTATGGTCTTTTTGACATCAGGCACTCTCTCATATTTCTAAATAGTTTTGTAATTATTTTAACTAGTACTGGCCCTCCATTCTTTACCAGCTTTCCTGCAATTTGAACTTCAATGAAAGCCGTACTTTTTTTAAGTTTTTGATTATTTGGTGTATTTCTTCTTCATTGGGGGTCTCTACTTTGCCATCTATGGTGTCTGGTACTTCACATGGACGAGACTCAATGGGGCTTTCACAGTTTACTAATTCTGTGAAGTAATCTGTCCATCCCTGTTCTACTTCAGTGTCACTTATGAGAATTTTCCTCTGTGTTTTTCAAGAAATGTTTATTTTTTCTTGTATTCCTGTTTTACTTTCTTTACATTTTGGTACATTTGTCATGTCCTTTGATGGATACAGTCCTCTTCAGCTTCTTCTATTAGCTCCTTGTAATATTTCCACTTCTCTTGCCTTAGTTTATTTGCCATTTCCTTTCTTATTCTCATACAGCTATCTTTTATCTCCTGATGCCTCATGTTTTATAGTCAACTCTTCCTAGCCAACCTTATCTCTTTAAGGTTTTCCTGGCACACTTGATTGAACCATGCCTCCTGACCCTTTTGTTTTCCTAGAATTTTGAGCAAACAAAAGCAGTCAGATAAGGTGTATTCCAATCATGTGTGTCAGCAAAAAATGAAGAGAGAAAGTTGGCTACGAAAAGGTGGTTAGAAAACACGTCCAGAGTTAAAAGACAGGTACATCCCAATAAGGAAGGAAACAGCAACTATACCAAGGCAGCAGAAAAGGAAACAATTTCAAGTGATACAAAATGGAATGATCTCACAGATGATTGTGACTTGTGACAGAATTCAGTTCACTGCTAGGACACTGGGAAAATTGAGTCAGTCTGCAAGAAAGGGAAGAAACCCTAACTTGTGGTACCTTGCTAAGTACCCTTTGCCATGCAGTTTACAGTGGTTTGTAGTGTGTGTGTGTGTGTGTGTGTGTGTGTGTGTGTGTGTGTGGATGTGGATGTAGAAGTTGTCGGAATTAGAAAATTTGGGTAACACAGTGGTTAACAACCTGCTCCAAAGTCTTTTTTCATTCTTCCCAGGGATACACCATTATGACAGCTACTCGGCTACCTTTGGTCCTTCCTGAGTTTTCAAGAAGGCAGTTAAAATAATTCTTTCAGTGGGTCAGGGAACTGCCTTGCTTCATATAAGAAATTAAGTACATCAAGGAACATATCATTATTATGTATTTCTATATAGAAAAGTTTATAATCGTATTAGTAAGATGGCACCAGTAAAATTATTACAATCAGCAGTGATATACAAGTGTCCTCTGATTAAAGAAGAGCTACTCAACATAGTATTTGCATAGCCTTTTTAAAGTACTTACTTGCTAAATTTTTATGTTTTTTTGGTTTATTTATCTTGTACTTAACGTTGTTACCAAATCTGCAAGTTGGTAAAGTATCATTTTTAACTGATGTGTTACAGTCGTTGTTATCCACTGACACCAATTCAACTTTCACGCCTAAGCGAGAAAATATTTGACCAGGAACCTGTACATGAACAAACATCAGAATTCTATTACATTATGTATCAGATGTTCATCTTTCAGATAAGGTGCAAAATTTTAATTTCTTTAGGTCATTCAACTACAAATGGCACAGAAGTGTAATCTTTCACATTTAAATACAATAACATTTGTACTGCCTTAAAGTATTAGAAATTACGGTAGATGTCAGCTCCTGCACCGTAAACCCCATTTTTCCCATTCTTGGAATCCTGTGGCCAGACGTATAATGAATAATCTATATACAATGACTATGCTGCTGAATTCTAACCTGTAGATTTGAGTTTAATACTAAACTATATAGTGAGGCCATGTGACTTTTGCAATAAATCATTAAGCAACCTCTTAGCACATAACAATGAGGACTAATTAGTAAGCAGTGAGCATTCATTATGTTAAATGAAGAAATTAATTGGAGCAAAACTGAGAACAGATCCTTGAAGCATTTGTCATGGCAGTTCAGAGAAAGAAAATGTTAACAAACTGTAACTGCAGAACCATCCACAGAAAGATCCTGGAAGTGGTCTTGCTTACAAATGGTAACAATGCCCGAATCATACTAGGGACAGAAAGCTGACTGGAACCAGATGTTAATAACAATGAAATACTGAACACTGACTGGAATGTATATTGCAAAGATAGCTTCAATGCTGTTTGTGAAGGTGTGGTTATATCCGTAAATATATATATATATACACAGATTAGTACACCATAATTTGAGTGGAGATAAGCATAAAAGGTGGATCAAACATGGTCATCAGAAGCTTTAATAGACCCCATGCTGCAGCAGCGGTATTGGCGGAACATTTGATGACAAACTTGGAAAATTTTCACGTAAATTTCCAGATCTTGCTATAACATTAAATGGAAATACCAACTTACCAGCTATACAATGCGAGCCTCAAGTGATTAGGGCAGGTCGTAGGGACAGGGAATCATCTGAAATGGTTCTATATGCCTTATCAGAAAATTGCCTTGAGCAGTTAATCAGAGAACTGACTCTTGAAGATGAGATCTAAGATCTGCTGGTGACAAATGGGCCCAAAGTTTTCCCACTCATTTAGGGCACAACAGAGAATCACTGATCATAAGGTCATTACAGTTTCACTGAATGTGGATGTAAATACGAATATAAAAAAAAAGGTAGGAAGATCTTTCTGTTTGGCAAGAGTGACACGAAACAGTTTTCAGATTGCTTGAGTTGTCAGAATGAAAATTTCATCTCCAGCACTAACAATGATGAGTATAAACGGACAAAGTTCAAGAACATTGTACAATATGATTTAGATAGGTATGGGCTGAGAAAGTTGTGAGGGATGGAAAAGACCCACCATGGTTCGACAACCATGTTAGGAAGATGCTACAAAAATCAACAAGTCTCTCTGATAAACAAAAACTAAATAAACAAAATTAGTGTAATACGAGCCAAGCTTTAAGCATTCAATGAAGTAAAATTCTGTCTACCGAGTTGATGGAAAATCCTAAGTAGATTAAACCAGTAAACAGATTGAAGCTGTCTACCCAAACACGCCATGACCATAATGGAATTAAAACAAAGAAGGATATACAAAAGACCAGTATTAAATGTCTTTTCCCAAAACTGGTTCACAAAGGAAGATTTCACTGTGATACCTCCTTTGAATCATCACACCAACCGCCAAAATTGCTGATATGAAAGTGACCATGGTGTAAAAAAGCAACTAAAATCACTCAACAGAGAAAAGGCCACTAGACCTGACAGAATACCAATATAATTTTTCATAGAGCAGCAGTGTACAATATGTCTCTGAAGAATTGAAGTGTTCCTTATTGGGGGGGGGGGGGGGGGGGGGAAGCCCAGCCCAGGTGATTCCCATTTTCAAGAAGCATCATCAAACAGACACATAAAACGTCAGTCTGTTGTAGAATTTTTAAACATGATTTATGCTCGTGTATTATTTTATCGAGATCAAAAATCTCCTCTGCAGGGATCAACAGAGGTACTGAAAACAACAATCATGTTAAACTCAGCTCACTCTGTTCATCCACAAGACCCAGAAAGCAGTATATACTGGTATCCAGATAGATGCTGTTTTCCTTGACTTCCATAAGATGTTCAAAACAGTTCTGCACTGCCACCTAATGAACAAAATATAGGTGTATGGAATATCACGCCAATTGCATGACTGGACTGAAGAATTTCTAGCAAATAGAACACTGTATGTTATTCTTAACAGAGAGAAGTCTTCAGACATAAAAGTAACTACACACAAAGACCCATTATTGTATGGTCACAAACCAACCACTGGAAGCAGTTACTTCCATAAAATATCTAAGAGTATTAATACAGAGTGGTTTTAAGTGGAACTACCAAATAAAACTACTCACGGGAAAGGCAGCTGCCATACTGCGATTCATCGGAAGATTTCTAAGGAAATTCAGTCCTTCAATAACAGAGGTAGCTTAAAAAGTTCTCATTCAATCAGTACTTGAATATTACTCATCAGTATGGGATCTGTACCACATAGGAGTGATATATAAAATGTAGAGAAGGACAAAAAATAGCAGTGCATTTTGTTACAGATTCATTTAGTAAGCATAAGAGTGTTAAGATGATGATCAATCAACTCCAGTGGCAGTCACTTACGAGAGGTGTTCTGCGTATTGGTGTGATTTACTGTTAAAAGTTCTACGAGCTTAGAGTCCACAAAGATACTGCTTCCTCCTACATGTATATCACAAAAGGACTACAAAGATAAAATTAGAGAAATTAGAGCACACGCAGAGGCTTAATAACAATCATTCTTCCCACAAACTATTCACAACTGGCACAGGAAAGGGAGGATATTACAGCAGTACCATAATATAATACATACAGTCAAACATTCCCACTTAGTTTTGTTATACATTGCAAGAACAGCACGGCAGAGAGCAAGCTACATTTCTTTTTTACAATAAGGAGCACATGCAGAGAACCCCTCCCCCCATCTTTACATTTCTCTCCCCCTGCCTCCCTTTTCCCGCCAATCACCTTCTTCCCACAATCACACCCTTCCCACATCTCTCTTTGTTGTATGCTCTGTACTCTTTTCGTCTTGGTGTGCAGCCACAGAGTCATTTGTCCAAAGACCAGCCACAGAGTTATCTATCCAAAGACCTGCCTCCTTCCAGTTACCCTCTCCTTGCATCCCTCCCAAGCCCCCTCCACCATCTCCATTAGCTCAGGCAACTGCTATCAATGATCGAGTATCAATAATTAGTCTTGCCATGGCCACAGGATTGTGCATTTGTGTGTGTGTGTGTGTGTGTGTGTGTGTGTGTGTGTGTGTGAAAGCTAGTGCGACTGCTGTGTTCCATGCACTTATCAGCTACAGGTGATGGGATGTCTTCCTCTTATTTTATGTATCCTTTCTGCAGATGGCACAAGCGTATAAGTCACTTGGTCTAGATACGAAACATTTTAGTCAACATAGAAAGTTCTATGAGAAAATTCTCAGAATGGTTCACAAAAAACAAACTCATTGCAAATACTGAAGTCAACTTCCATTTATTTCCACCATCTAGCCAAATGTCTTTCAGAGAAGATTAAAATGGGACACTCATGTAAATAATTTGTGAAAAAAACTCTCATCCACGTGTCATGGTCTAAGAATATTAAAGCCCACATTAAGTAAAACTGTGCTAACGTATAGCATACATGTTTTTAGAATGAAAAGAAAAAGAGTTCTAATTATAATTTCTGATCTTAAAAAGATAAGAGTCCTGTAAACTTCACTTTACTGAGCTTGGTATTTTGAATGTCCCAGACTAATTCATTTTTTAACTATCTTGTTCACTGGGGACTACTGTACCAGAGAAAAATCAAGTGCACTCCAAACATATACCAGAATACTATCCTGTCAGAGAAGCATAATTAATGTCGGTGTGAAAATACATAAAATCTCAGAGGAAATAAAATTTGCTACTTATCTAACATTTAAAATGAAGCTTAAGGTCATTCTAAGGAAGCACTTTTCTTGCCTGTAAAAGAACTTCTGAATATGTAAAATAGATTTTAAGAATAGGTACCAAATTTCAATCTGCCAGCTATTTTTGTTAATACTGTGTATTTCTGTATCCTTGTGTTGACCTGCCTTAAACAGTTACTTTTAAACTTAAATTATGAGAATATCTACCTACTTACTTTCACTTGTTTTGCTGATAAAAAAATATAACTGTAAACTCATTTTGACCCAATCAATACCCATCTATGGTGAATGATAAAAATCAACCAATTAAATGAATGAACGAACAGGATCCTGTTTGGGGATGGCTGGAAATCAGCAGAACAGGGTTCAGTTTCCGCCTTGAGCTACCCTCGATCAGTGTATTATTTTGATTCAACAATATCTGCACGATGATTCCTGTGGTTTCCTGTTTCTCCTCTATAGGCACCTAGCCCTACCTTTGACACAACACTCTGTTAAGTGAATGATTAATGATAGATCCTGTACTTCCTGTAGACGAGACTGTTCCAACGGACAGGTTATTACTTGAGGTACCTCTAGTAAATAACTCTTGGAAATCCTCCCAACACACCCATTTGCAGCAACTTTCAGTCACTTGACAATAATCAAGGCACTTTTCATCAGTTAACACATCCCAAAACTGAGAACAGTATTCACAAAGTGGGATCCACTGCGGCTGTGAAGTGTTTCATGGAATAGTAGACAAACAGCTTTAAACTAAGCTTGCCGATTCTCTTATTATTTCTGGGTCTGTTATGCTACAACTTTTACTAGTCCCCTTTCATAACTGAATCTATACGACCCAAAAGGAGACTGCTATTATGGCAGCAGAAAAACCTGAAAACATGAAACATTTTTGAGGCTATGATAGAAAAAAAGGGCTGGAAAACAGTATTAATTTGTGACAACAGACACCCCTGTGGAAAGATAAAATTAAACACAACAAATGTTGGTTTTAACATCTGCTATAGTAATTTTAAATCACAGATGTACATTTACTATGAAATGTGTTATGCACAGCACTCAAAACTTACAAAATTCTCAAAAATATATATTTATTCATGTAGATACACAGGGTGTTACAAAAAGTTACGGCCAAACCTTGCATCCAGATGCGCAATGTATCACGCCATGAAACATCCTGACAGATTTAAATTTTGTGCGCGCGCATGCTGAGGCTTGAGAAGGTGGTGGTGGTTAGTGTTTAACGTCCCGTCGACAACGAGGTCATTAGAGACGGAGCGCAAGCTCGGTGAGGGAAGGATGGGGAAGGAAATCGGCCGTGCCCTTTCAAAGGAACCATCCCGGCATTTGCCTGAAGCGATTTACGGAAATCACGGAAAACCTAAATCAGGATGGCCGGAGACGGGATTGAACCGTCGTCCTCCCGAATGCGAGTCCAGTGTGCTAACCACTGCGCTACCTTGCTCGGTCTGGGACGGAAATCAGCACATGTGATGTATACAGGGTGTTACAAAAAGGTACGGCCAAACTCTCAGGAAACATTCCTCACACACAAAGAAAGAAAATACGTTATGTGGACATGTGTCCGGAAACGCTTACTTTCCATGTTATAGCGCATTTTATCACTTCTCTTCAAATCACATTAATCATGGAATGGAAACACACAGCAACAGAACGTACCAGCGTGACTTCAAACACTTTGTTACAGGAAATGTTCAAAATGTCCTCTGTTAGCGAGGATACATGCATCCACCCTCCGTCGCATGGAATCCCTGATGTGCTGATGCAGCCCTGGAGAATGGCGTATTGTATCACAGCCGTCCACAATACGGGCACGAAGAGTCTCTACATTTGGTACCGGGGTTGCGTAGACAAGAGCTCTCAAATGCCCCCATAAATGAAAGTCAAGAGGGTTGAGGTCAGGAGAGCGTGGAGGCCATGGAATTGGTCTGCCTCTACCAATCCATCGGTCACCAAATCTGTTGTTGAGAAGCATACAAACACTTCGACTGAAATGTGCAGGAGCTCCATCATGCATGAACCACATGTTGTGTCGTACTATAAAGGCACATGTCCTAGCAGCACTGGTAGAGTATCCCGTATGAAATCATGGCGGTGAATCGAGGAATTGCAGTACATACTGACGAAACTAAAATGAGCTCTAACATGGAAATTAACCGAAATTATGTGCCCACATAACATATTTTCTTTATTTGTAAGTGAGGAATGTTTCCTGAAAGTTTGGCCGTACCTTTTTGTAACACCCTGTATACAGAAATTAGGGGTGAATGACAATTTTTTGAACAAAACTACACTGCATAAAGCACCAACACTTTTCAGCATCTGGAAATACTCAATAATATACTTTTTTCTTTTTTGATGAGGATGTTGTGATGTTGTCTTCAGTCCACAGACTGGTTTGATGCTGCTCTCCATGCTACTCTATCCTGTGCAAGATTCTGCATTTCCAAGTAACTTCTGCACCATACATCCTTCTGAATTTGCCTAGTGTATTCATCTCTTGATATCCCTCTACAATTTTTACCCTACACACTTCCCTCCAGTACTAAATTGGTAGTCCCTTGATGCCTCAGACCATGTCCTACCAACCGATCCCTTCTTCTAGTCACGTTGTGCCACAAAGTCCTCTTCTCCCTAATTCCATTCATTACCTCCTCATTAGTTACGTGATCTATCCATCTAATCTTCAGCATTCTTCCGTAGCACCAAATTTTGAAAGCTTCTATTCTCTTCTTGTCTAAACTATTCATCGTCCATGTTTCACATCCATACATTGTTACAGTCCATACAACTACTTTCCCGACACTTAAATCTCTACTCAATGTTAACAAATTTCTCTTCTTCAGAAACACTTTTCTTGCCATTGCCAGTCTACATTTTATATCCTCCCTACTCTGACCATCATCAGTTATTTTGCTCCCCAAATAGCAAAACTTATCTACTACTTTAAATGTCTCATTTTGTAATATAATTCCCTCACCGTCACCTTATTTAATTACACTATGTACCTTATCCTCATTTTCCTTTTGCTGATGTTCATCATATAGCCTCCTTTCAAGATACTGTCCATTCCATTCAACTGCTCTTCCAGGTCCTTTGCTGTCTCTGGCAGAATTACAATGTAATCGGCAAACTCAAAGTTTTTATTTCTTCTCCATGGATTTTAATTCCTACTCCAATTTTTTATTTTCTTTCCTTTACTGTTTGCTCAATGAATAGATTGAATAACATCAGGGATAGGCTACAACCCTTTCTCACTCCCTTCTCAACCACTGCTTCCCTTTCATGCCCCTCGACTCTTATAACTGCAATCTGGTTTCTGTACAAATTGTAAATAGCCTTCTGCTCTACAAATGCTAGAAATGTAGGTTTGCCTTTCCTTAATCCATCATCTAAGATAAGTCGTAGAGTCAGTATTGCCTCATGTGTTCCAATATTTCTACAGAATCCAAGCTGATCTTCCCCAAGATTGGCTTCTACCAGTTTTTCCATTCGTCCGTAAAGAATTTGTGTTAGGATTTTGCAACTGTGACTTATTAAACTGATAGTTCGGTAATTTTCACACCTGTCAGCACCTCGCCTGTCTCATACATCTTACTCACCAAATGGTAGAGTCCTGTCAGGGCAGGGTCTCCCAAGGCTATTAGAATTCCTAATGGAATATTGTCTACTCCAGGGGCCTTGTTTTGACTTAGGCCTTCCAGTGCTCTGTCAAATTCTTCACGTAGTATCCTATCTCCCATTTCATCTTCACCTATGTCCTCTTCCATTTTCATAATATTGCCCTCACGTACATTGCCCTTGTATAGACCCTCCATATCCTCCTTCTACCTTTCCGCTTTCCCTTCCTTGATTAGAACTGGTTAACCATCTGAGCTCTTGATATTTATACAAGTGGTTCTCTTTTCTCCAAAGGTCTCTCTAATTTTCTTGTAGGCAGTATCTATTTTACCCCTAGTGATATATGCCTCTACATCCTTGCATCTGTCCACTAGCCATCCCTGCTTAGCCATTTTGCATTTCCTGTGGATCTCATTTTTGAGACATTTGTATTCCTTTTTGCCTGCTTGATTTACTGCGTTTTTACATTTTCTCCTTTCATCAATTAAATTCAATATCTCTTCACTTACCCGAGGATTTCTACTAGCCCTCGTCTTTTTACCTACTTGGGCCTTTGCTGCCTTTGCAATTTCATCGTTCAAAGTTGCCCATTCTTCTTCTACTGTATTTGTTTCCCCTGTTCTTGTTGGATGAGGATACTATCGCTAAAAGCTTCTAAAAACCACAAATTAAATTTACAATTGAAAAGATAGTAACAATTTTGTGCAGCATTCACAAATATTCAGAAATACAGACTTTATCATGATACACATAAGTGGTAACATGATAAAAGCAAACAGTAAAAGATTAGGATCTAGAATTTCGAATTTGACCTATCACACACACGCAATGTAACACAAAAGGAAATTTGTTGTTGGCTTATATATGTAAATAAATGTGTTAAATGTGTGCATGTTTTACATAGATAAATTTCTAACATATTCTACACTAGTGTGCCAAAGATGAACACTAAATGTCAGTTTTTCTCACCGAAGTCACATAAATTGTGGGTCACCAACAAAGCAAGGTTTCTGCTTGAGGTGGCTAACAATGCATCAGTTATATTCAAACTGTATGTTTTGGGCACTGTGTATGTTTGATGTTAGGTTAATAAGTTATTACCTTCCTCCATAATCCCTCCGACATCTTGTTCACAAAATATGGTCTCATTTTATGATCTTGCTTAACTTTTGGATATTAGTACCTTTGTATATGACAAAACTAGTGACAAATATGATAATTAAAGTAGATAATTGGCCAGTTAACAGGAGTGGCCTGGTACAATTTTTGGTTGTAAACTTCCATAAAATCCCTGCTGCAATAGAATTTCAAAACACTGAAATTCAATCCTCAATTTTGAACAAATCATGAATTAAAATGAAGTCTGTAAAAACCTAACAGAATAACAACATAAACTAAAATATGTGCTATGTAATGGAATTTTAGGCAAATAAAAAAAAGAGAAATATACCGCAGGATGAACCTTCTTTATCTGCTCTTCTACCTCTGCCTCCATTCCACCCTTGCTTTCCTAGCCAGCTCTTCTTTTTTGGTTCCTTTGTTACTTCCTTTTATCATCCTAAGGTCACTTTATTTCTTTTTTTTTTCCTTTTGATGTTCAGTTTTTTCAGTGTTCCCCTCTATCTATATGATCCTCCTATCCCCATCCCATCTTCCTCCATCTAATACAATCCTATATATCCTTACATCTGGGAACAATCCCTGTATTCACACATGCTTGCCCCATTTGCCTTCTTCATTTCTACACATCAGCAGTAATCACTTTCGTATTTATGCCACTTATCACTTTATCTTTAAGACGAGGGTTTATCTGACCTCGCATTCATTTACTTTTCTATTATGATAACAGGAAAATCTGAAATGCTTCAAATGCGAACATTTTAGGTTAGGGTTTACGGTGACTTTTATTGACATTAAATGAAACAACAAGTTTACTGTTACCAGTCACGACGAACAACAGTAAACTTGTTGTTTCATTGAATATCAATAACAGCCACCGTAAAGCCTAACCTAAAATGTTCGCATTTAAAGTATTTCAGATTTTTCTGTTGTTATAATAGAAAAGTAAATGGTAACAGTGAACTTGTTGTTTCAGTTAATGTCAATAACAGTCACGGTAAAACCTAACCTAAAATGTTTGCATTTAAAGTTAATTTGTCCAGTCAAGCAATCAAGGCTATTTTCAAACGGTGACTGGTAACAGTAAACTTGATGTTTCATTTAATTAAAATCTGAAATGTTTTTGAGGTTATGGAGACTAACTGCCTGTGTTAATTTTGAATAAACATTGATCCAAACTCTTCTGCTTTCTTCAGAATCTTGCTTTATGCCATTTTCTAACAGGCAAACTATGAAACAAATCCTAATAACATCTTAAAGACTCCAGTTAAAAACTTTCAATTTACAAGCAACAGGACAGAAATAACTGTCAACTTAAATAATTAAAGTTGATTACTCATTTGTAAACTGTATCTCTACATTACTTTTATACTGGAGGCCACGATATAGATAATGATTTGAACAAGAACCCAAGTACATGTTACATGAAAAAACAAGTAAAAGAATGCGTTTCACTTGGCCAAGTGTCATAGGTGAAGAAGCAACAGCAATTTGCTGACTCTTATTATATTTATTAGTTTTCTCATTCTGTATCCAGCAGTTGTAGGATTGTTTCATGTGTTTGCTCCTGTGGCTGATAACAATTCCTGTAAGTCTTGTTACATTGTTTCCTATTCAAATTATATACTATTCAGTGGCTGTTACCTGTCCCAGGAGTTTGTGATGGGAAATTTATGAATGCTTTGTATACTGTACGCAAAATATATTATGCAGTTTACAACTAAACTCCTATTAAGTGGGGCAAATCCTGAGATGCTGATAACTGTCAACAGCACACTTCAACTTCGACACACACCAAGCAGAGTACACTACTTCTTGTCTTTGTGTGTGCTCTACAGTTCAATTGCCAAACTCTCAACATACTTTGTAAAAACAGACATAATGTCTTATGGGATAACAGCAATCAGTGATTTTATAATGTTACTTAAAATCCGTCTTGGTTGCAAATTTTTTTTTCGTATGACCGGTTTCGGTTCATTCAGAAACCGTCTTCAGATCTGATATTTCAGTTACAGGAGTAACCCGTCCAAATCCAACAACTTTCACATGCTACGTGGCGTGACGGGTTACTCCTGTAACTGAAATATCAGATCTGAAGATGGTTCTGAATGAACCGAAACCAGTCATATGAATAAAAAAATTTGCAATCAAGACGGATTTTAAGTAACATTATCTCAACATACTGTCAATGTACAATGAAAAGTGAAGAATGGTATCAGTTATCTGCAAGTTCACTAGAACAATCCTAACAGTATGTCAGATGTTCACCATGTGGCAGCAAGTTACAAATTTATAAATACTGGCATACTAGCAGTGTACAGATAGTCACTGCACTAGCAATTCCCAACAGGGGGTTAGTTAATTAATTAGTTAGTTAGCTACGTGTTCCACTGATCAATCTCACAGTAATCGTTATGATGTGGAACGTGTCAAGTGCAGCTATAGATTTATTTATTCCCATTCAAGAATTCATCTATAGTATAGGAGGAGTTGTCAAGAAAATATGGTTTCAATTTATTTTTGAAACTATTACTGCAGTCTATCGGACATCTTATTTCATCTGGTAATTCATCGAAAAGTTTTACAGCAGCATATTTTACCCCTTTCTGTGCCAAAGACAGGTTAAGTAGAGGATAAAGTACATCTTTCTTCTTCTGGTATTATAATCAAGAATATCACTGTTGTTTTTAAAATGGTCCATGTTGTTGAGAGCAAATTTCATTATTGAGTAAATGTACTGTGAGGTGGTTGTAAGAATTCCTAACTTTTTAAACAGATGCCTACAAGATGTGCGACAATGACCCCAAACATTATTCTAACCTCTTTCTTTTGAGCAACGAATACTTTTTGCCTAAGTGTTGGGTTACCCCAAAATATTACTCTGTATGACATTAGAGAGTGAAATTATGTGAACTGTATTAGTTTACTAATTTCTATATCCTCAAAATTTGGCAATTACTCTGATTGCAAAAGTTGGTGAACCTAGTCACTTCAGGAGATCCACAATATGAATTTTCCAATTAAGATTCTCATCTACATGTACACCCAAAAACTTAGTATGCTCTACCGTGGCTACTGACTTCTGTTGATGTGTTATATTTATTGAAGGAACTATACTCCTTGCAGCAGAAAATTGGATGCACTGTGTTTTTTCAGAGTTCAGAGCTAACCCACCAACGGAAAACCAATTAATAACTTTTCCAAAGACGTTATTTGTGTCATTTTCTACTGGACTTTCTTTTGCTGGATTAATAATTATGCTTGTATCATCAGCAAACAGTGTCAGTTTAGCTTAGAAGGGAGGTCATTCAGATATATCAAGAACAGAAGGGCACCCATGATCGAACCCAGAGGAACACCTAATGTATTTTCACCCCAATAGGTGAAGTGGCAAACTTCCTTAAATCACTTAAACAATGTAAAGAAACATTTTGCTTCCTGTTCTGTAGATATGACTTAAACCACTCACATGCTGTTCCATTTATACCACAGAATTGTAATTTCTGTAACATAATGTCATGGTTCACACAATCAAATGTTTTGGATAAGTCACAGAAAATTCCCATTGCTGACATTTTACTATTTAAATTGGGCAGTGAAACTGTATATTGTTTTCTCAGTGGAACAGCATTTTTGAAATTCGAAATGTGGTTTACTAAATATCCCATTACTGTTGAAATGGCTAACCACTCTGGCTGTATTACTTTCTCGACGATTTTGAAAGTGCTGTAAGCATGGATACCGGATGCTAATCATTGACATCTGTGGTGTCCCCTTTCTAGTAGAGAGGCTTGATAATGGTATATTTTTATATTAACTTGTCAGGGAAAATACCTTGATTTAGTGATGCATTACATATGCAACTCAGAATATCAGCTGCAACCGCTCCACACTGTTTGGGCATTTATTTTTTGAAGATTTAATGATTTTCCTTATTTCAGAAGATGTTGTTAGGTGAAAATTAATCTGACTAAAATTTCTCAAAACTAACTCTTCCATGTACTGCTTGGGTTTTTTTTTTTTTTTGTTTTTTTTGTTTTTGGACTATTCTCACCAATTTTTCACCTACACTTAAGAAATGGTTGTTAAATACATTAGCTACTTGTGTACTGTTGGTTAAGAGGGTCTCATTCTCTTTAATACTAATACTACCTACCCTAGTGGTTACTTTTCTTGTCTTCCTTCTAACAACATTCCATATTGATTTGATTTTTTTGCCAGAGCTTTTAATTTCATCTCTAACATACATATTTCTTGATTTTCTGCCAACTTTTCTCAATACATTACAACAATTTTTATGTGTAAAATTATTTCCAGGTCTTTATTAAGCCTTGCTGTCGCATGCAGTTTTCTTTTTCCTTCTGAAGGCACTTCAATACCTGTAGTAATCCAAGGTTTCTTTGAAAACTGTTTGGTGTTACATTTAGTAATTTTTTTTTGGACAGCTATGTTCAAAAAAGGATATAAATTTATCATGAAGTACGTTGGATTTAAAATTAGCTTTTGGCTCATTATATACATCTCCCCAATTAACATTACTTAAACTTTCTCTGAAGTGGTTGGGCAATCCTACACTTTTACTTAATGATTTCTGAACTGTACATTCTGCTAGGTTTTGTACATTAATCGCCGGCCAGAGTAGCTGAGGGGTTCTAGGCGCTACAGTCTGGAACTGCACGACCGCTACGGTCACAGGTTCGAATCCTGCCTCGGGCATGGATGTGTGTGATGTCCTTAGGTGAGTTAGGTTTAAGTAGTTCTAAGTTCTAGGGGACTGATGACCTCAGAAGTTCAGTCCCATAGTGCTCAGAGCCATTTGAACCATTTTTGTAAGTTAATCAATTGTGCATCATGGTCTTATAATCCATTTATCACAGGGAAAACAAGTGTTACGTTTTACATCCTCTTGCTGCAGGAATAGATTATCTATTAAAGTGCTACTGTCTTGAGCTATAGTGATCACTGATTCTAAGTAATATGTTAATAACATGTCTAGTTCACTTTTCCTATCAGAATTACTTAGAAAATTTACATTGAAATCACTACAGATTAATAATTTCTTCTTTTTGTCTGACAGACAGTGTAATAGGGAGTCAAACTTTTTTTATGAATACCTCCCAATCACCTAATAGGGACCTGCACACTGTTGCTAATATCAACACCACATTATCTAGCTGTAGTTCACATGCAAAAACTTCAAAGTGCTGATCAACACAAAATTTGCTTACTTCTACAGTTTTGTATTTATACCCTTGTTATGTGTAAATGGCAACTCCTCCTTTATCCATGCTAAATCTGCAAGTGTAAAATGCTAAATTATACCCATTGATACTGACATTATTCATCCCCACTGTTACATGGTGTTCACACAGACAAATTATATCAAACTCATTCTTATTTTTGAGATCATCTAAACACACTAACAGCTCATATACTTTATTTTTTATTCTCCTGACATTTTGATGAAGTGAGTTGATACTAGCATTAGCTTTATCCCCATTTACTGTACATGAAGCTTCTTTTATTCTATTTTTCTTCATTGTTGTCTGCCTGGACTTCGGCTTTACCCAAAAAAAACTGTCTGCCAAGTCCGATTACCCACAGGGATCATCCCTTGTGTGACTGGGGGCCCCATTACAGTATCTGCAAACAGAGAAGTGAACTTATCTTTTCCCTTCCTATTTAAGTGCAGGCCAAGTGTAGTGTATCCCCATCTGTCAATAGCATCAACTGGAACAATACTTACTTGACATTTTGTTGGTGCCGGGAGCATCCTGCTCAGCTCAACTTTAACATTCCTTACAACAGTGTTTACCCAGGGCTGATTCATGGTGCTGAAAGACCTCCACAAAGCCTACATCTATGTGTCCAGTTTCTGCTCCTATTTTATCCAGGCCACTCCTAATACTATGTCTTGGATTCATAGCCAGGTTGTTTTTGGGTCTCCCAACTATAATTATCTGATCTTCCTTTTCAAAGTCCCTGCTAGCTGACCTAAGTTTTCTGTCACCTGGCTAAGGCTAGCACTTGATTTCGCAAAACTTGTGACCTGGTATTGTGCACCCAATTTATTCTGAAGCTGCTGGCTTACAACCCTCCCATGACTGCTACCTAGAAGCAGAATTCTTCTTTTCCTATTCTGATTTGATCCCAACCTGTCTTTTTTCTTTAAGATAATATTCAGTTTCAACCTGCATTCAATTACATCTGGATGCGGCCCTTCCTCTAATACTTCAAACAGAAAGCCAAACTAACTGAATTTCAAAAGCGTTTTCAACATTTTTCCATTTTTGCCCTATGCTTGCCTCTTTTTCCCAGTATCCCGTCTTTTTTTCTCCCTTAACCTACATAATTCCAAATTTGCGTATTCTTATTCGGCCGTAAGTGCATAAATTTTTTTCTCTTGTTCAGTGATTTTTCTATCTTTTCTACATAACCTACATTGCCATGGAAGAGCCTGTTTAGCTACCCACGTTTCCTCACCACTACATTCGCCCCAATGAAACCATAACCCACAGTCTTCACAGAATACCTCTTCCTTCAGATTTCTACGGCAACTACAACATTTGACACACATGGTTTGATAGAAAAATTTACACAAAAATGAATACTTGCATTTGTTTTCTGTAGTTGAGGTACGAAAACAAATGAAATTCATTGCTGAATGAAGTTGAAGCATGTTAATAACATATTGGTCACAGCAAAAGTCTACAAAAGGGGTGGTAAATTCACAAATGATACGTCTCATCTGATTTCAATAATCATAATACCAACATTATAAACTTATCAGCTCACCAGTTAATGTTGCTTCACTAGCATGAACACATGTATAATTTACCCTCATAGAGAGAGAGAAGTAGTAACATCTCTCATGCTTCTTGTAAATGCCCCTTCATAAGAACTATATGGCCTATTAATATACATTATTTCTAATTATTAATCCAACATACTATCTTTTCAAGATTTATTATAAATGTTAAATTGGAAAAAATGCTTACTCTCTCATGTTGCAAATTATTTTCAGCGTCATTGCTAGAGTTATTGAAGGTATGAGAGGAAGAACCTTCATATAAACAGCTATCAGATGTGTGTGCCAATGGTTTAGACAACTGCTGAGTATCTGAAAGAAAGAAAAATTATCACTGATTCAAATTTTATGGACTGAAGTCTCAAAGATCATAAGTTTTTTTGTGTTAACACACTCAATGTAATTAAACACAAACTTCAAAACCAGTAGAACTTACTCTAATCATCACCAAATCAAAAGTGAAGTTTGGAGGATAAATTTCCAACCAATTCTCAGAAAAACAGGCTTAAGACAAGATGACTGTCTTTCATCATTACTGTTCAACTGTGCACTGGGGTGTATAATGAGAGACTGGCACAAGGATACCCTAAAGAACATAAGAATTGGAAGTGTAAAAAGTGATATAAGTTTAAACTGCTTGCAATTTGCTGATGACCTTGCTCTCCTACCAAACAATGTTCAAGAAGCCAGACAAGAAGATAAATCACTATGATTTCGAAAATAAGATGTCAACTGAACTGAGTAAAAACCCTAAGAGATTTTGGTCATATTTAAAATCAGTAAGTGGGTCAAAACCAACTATTCATTCACTCAGCGACCACTCCGGCACCGAAATGGAAGGTAACAGAGAGAAGGCCAAAATATTGAATTCAATCTTCCAAAGTTGTTTCACCGTGGAAGATCGTAACACTGCCCCTCCTTTCAATCGTCATGCAAACATCATAATGGCAGATATTGAGATATCCAATTGCGGAATTGAAAAGCAGCTACAATCGCTTAGCAGTGGAAAGGCTTCAGAACCAGATGAGATACCTATAAGATTCTATAAAGATTATGAGAAAGAACTTGCTCCCCTTCTAGCAGTAATTTATTGTAGATTGCTTAGGCAACGAAAAGTACCTAATGACTGGAAAAAGTGCAGGTCATTCCCGTTTTTAAGAAGGGCAGTACGACAAATCCACACAATTACAGACCTATATTGTTGACGTCAATCTGTTGCAGAATTATGGAACATGTTTTATGCTCAAGAATTAAGATGTTCTTGGGAAATGAACAGCTCCTCTGTAAAAATCAACATGGATTCCCCAAACAGAGATCCTGCAAAACTCAGCTCGCTCGCTCCTCGTTACTTATTCCATTTACTCATCTGATTTTCAGTGTTCTCCCGCAGCATCAGTTTCAAAAGCTTTCATTTTCTTCTTTTCTGAACTGTTTATCATCCATCTTCCAGTTCTGTACGAAGCTACAGTCCAGACATATACCTTCAGAAGAGACTTCCTAACATCTAGGTCCATATTAGTGTTAACAAATTTCTCTTTACAAATTTCTATTTTTTAGAAATGCTTTCCTCAGTATTTGTATTCTGTATTTTATATCATCTCTGCTTCAGCCAGCATCAGTTATTTCTCTGCCCAAATAATGAAACTGGTTGACTACCTTTAGTGTGTCATTTCTTAATCTTATTCTCTGTATCACCTGATTTGATTCAACTACATGTCATTATCCTGTTTTACTTTTGTTAATGTTCTTGTTATAACTGTCATTTAAGACATTATCTATTCCATTCAGCTGCTCTTCAAAGTGTTTTTCCATCTCCGACAGTATTACAATATTGCCAGCAAAGCATGGAATATCCATTCCCCCCCCCCCCCAATGAACTTTAATCTCCTTTCCAAATTTCTTATTGATATTCTTTACAACTTGCTCAGTGTACAGATTGAATAACTTTGGGGTAATCTACAACTCTGCCTCGGTCCCTGTGATAAAGCAAGCTGGGATATTTTTACTTCCCCTCTTGCCCTTTTGCCATCTGCCTCCTTAAATTTGTTTTTTAAATTTTAACTAATTATCATTAACATATGTGAATATAATCCTGCATTTTCATAAAAGAGAGAGGTTGGCCCTTAGTATTAAAGAATATAACACCAGAACTAATTTTGTGCTGAGTTTTATGTATGTAATTGATTTTCCAATTTATTTTACTATTCCTAGTTAATATCTTTCATTGATGTACAACAGGAAACTATTTTAGCAGTATGTGGTTGATCACCTGCTAACTATTAATGAGGCTTATCAGAAATTAGAACAGTAGTGCACTGGCCAAATAACTGTATATTATTGGGGGGTTGTGAAAAGTGAAAGTAAAAGACTGAAACACAACTGTGCATCTGTCGGCTACATTATTTACAGTAGTCAGTGTCTGAATCCACAACCCATTTTTCACCCAGTGTAGCTATGCAGCACATCAACACGAGGGCAACAAACGAAGAAAATAAAGCAGCTGAGCACTGCTTCATCCCTTCTCAGTTATTACATCCATTTTGTTTTCTGTGACTCTCATAACTTTTGTCTGTTTTCTGTACTACCTGAGACAACTTTTTGCTGTATGTATTTTATCTTTGATACCTTGAGAATGTAAGGGAGTATAGTCCATTCAATATCGCCAAAAGCTTTCTACAAATGCTATAAAAATCGGCTTGCCTTTTTTAAGCTTCAAAGCCAACTGATTTTCCCCAAGGTCAAATTCTACTAGCTTTTCCATTCTTCTGTAAACAATTTGCAACACCCCTGATGAACCGTGGACCTTGCTGAGATAGGATGCTTGTGTACCTCAGTGATGCAGATACCCATACTGTAAGTGCAATCACAATGGAGGGATATCTGTGGAGAGGCTGCCAGACAAACCTCTGGTTTCTAAACAGTGGCAGCAGCCTTTGCAGTAATTGCAAAGGCACAGTCTGGATGAGTGACTGATCTGGCCGTGTAACGTCAACCAATGTGGCCCTGTTGTGTTGATGCTGCGAATGGCTGAAAAAGGGGAAACTACAGCTGTTACTTTTCCTGAGGGCCTGCAGCTGTTCTATGTGGTTAAATGGTCATGGTATCCTCTTGGGTAAGATATTCCAGAGCTAAAAAAATCCCTTGTTTAGATCTCTGGGTGGGGACTCTCAGGAGGATGTTTTCATCAGGAAAAACAAAACTGGCACTCTATGGGTCAGAGTGTGGAATGTTAGATCCCTTAATTGGAGAGGTAGGTTAGAAAATTTAATAAGGGAATTAAACAGGTTAGTGTTGGGTATAGGGGGGTTAGTGAAGTTTGATGGCAGGGCTTTTGGTCAGGGAATACAGCGTTATAAATACAAAACAGGCTTAATGCAGGAGTAGGTCTGATAAGGAATAAGAAACACATTACAGTGTCACAGCTGTTGACTTTATAAAAGCTATGTTTATATTGTGATCGTAAACTTTCAAATATTTCCTTACGACTAACTGAACAATGAGTAGAAAAAGGGGGAATATTCTATTAATCACATAAGTATCTACACTGCAGTCAAGGGAAATGATTTTCCAAACAAGATATTGCCTACAAAAGTTGTAGAATTCACAACTGTAGGCAACAATTGTCGATTTACTACTAAGAATATTATGCACAATACAATCTCCCGAAAATTCTGTTGAATTTATCAAGACTGCAGCTAACAACTGTTGATTTACTATAAAGAGTCTCATCCACAATACAAACTTCCGAAAATTCTCATAATATCACATAGATATACACTGAAATTTGGAGGAATGATTGTTTGAACTAGGATACTAGTGCTGGAATTAGTAGAGAACATAAATGTAGTTTACACCTTATGATACAGTATGCACTATGTTTGTCACGATACTCAGCATTCAAAAATACACAGTGTATTCTATCAAACTTACAAGTTTTGAAACAATCAGTGGATAATAATCGGAAAACAACATGGCAAGCACATTTACTTCATACATAAAATCTATATTTTTGAACTGAATTTGTGTTGTATGTTTGATCTCGCTCAACAACAGAATAAAGAACAAGAACATTACCTTCTAATATGGGCAAATGCCATTGTAGTATTTGGCCCAATTAATCCGTTACATCCCTTATACTATTAGAAAAGCTGCAAATAAATGTAGATAGTAACTCATCTCTTTTGGAGATGGGGAAAACTATTCTTTTCAGAGATAGTATCAGAATTGCTCTCTCACTGGAATGAACTAGCTCGTTTCATGACTCACTACTCACCATTCACACACAAAAATAAGTTAAAAGAAAAGCACATAGCTGTTATAATTCAGGTCACTGTACCTGATTCGGTTCATATTTTGAAAGGACATACAGGGTGACCCGACCCGACCCCCCCCCATGAACCACAGACCTTGCCGTTGGTGGGGAGGCTTGCGTGCCTCAGCGATACAGATAGCCGTACCGTAGGTGCAACCACAACGGCGGGGTATCTGTTGAGAGGCCACACAAACGTATGGTTCTTGAAGAGGGGCAGCAGCCTTTTTAGTAGTTGCAGGGGCAACAGTCTGGATGATTGACTGATCTGGCCTGGTAACACTAACCAAAACGGCCTTGCTGTGCTGGTACTGCGAATGGCTGAAAGCAAAGAGAAACTACGGCCGTAATTTTTCCCGAGGGCATGCAGCTTTACTGTATGGATAAATGATGATGGCGTCCTCTTGGGTAAAATATTCCGGAGGTAAAATAGTCCCCCATTCGGATCTCCGGGCGGGGACTACTCAGGAGGATGTTGTTATCAGGAGAAAGAAAACTGGAGTTCTGCGGATCGGAGTGTGGAATGTCAGATCCCTTAATCGGGCAGGTAGGTTAGAAAATTTAAAAAGGGAAATGGATAGGTTATAATTTGATGTAGTGGGAATTAGTGAAGTTCGGTGGCAGGACTTTTGGTCAGGTGAATACAGGGTTATAAATATAAAATCAAATAGGGGTAATGTAAGAATACGTTTAATAATGAATAAAAAAAAATAGGAATGCGGGTAAGGTACTACAAACAGCACAGCGAACGCATTGTTGTGGCCAAGATAGACACGAAGCCCACACCTACAACAGTAGTACAAGTCTAAATGCCAACTAGCTCTGCAGATGACGAAGAAATTGAAGAAATGTATGAGGAGATAAAAGAAATTATTCAGATAGTGAAGGGAGAGGAAAATTTAATAGTCATGGGTGACTGGAATTCCACAGTAGGAAAAGGAAGAGAAGGAAACGTAGTAGGCGAATATGGATTGGGGGTAAGAAATGAAAGAGGAAACTGCCTGGTGGAATTTTGCACAGAGCACAACTTAATCATAGCTAATACTTGGTTGAAGAATCATAAAAGAAGGTTGTATACATGGAAGAAGCCTGGAGATACTGACAGGTTTGAGATAGCTTATATAATGGTAAGACAGAGATTTAGGAACCAGGTTTAAAATTGTAAGACATTTCCAGGGGCAGATGTGGACTCTGACCACAATCTATTGGTTATGAACTGTAGATTAAAAATGAAGGAACTGCAATAAGGTGGGAATTTAAGGAGATGGGACCTGGATAAACTGAAAGAACCAGAGGTTGTACAGAGTTTCAGGGAGAGCATAAGGGAACAATTGACATGAATGGGGGAAAGAAATACAGTAGAAAAAGAATGAGTAGCTTTGAGGGATAAAGTAGTGATGGCAGCAGAGGATCAAGTAGGTAAAAAGACGAGGGCTAGTAGAAATCCTTGTGTGACAGAAGAAATATTGAACTTAATTGATGAAAGGAGAAAATATAAAATTGCAGTAAATGAAGCAGGCAAAAAGGAATACAAACATCTCAAAAATGAGATCGACAGGAAGTGCAAAATGGCTAAGCAGGGATGGCTAGAGGACAAATGTAAGGATGTAGAGGCTTATCTCACTAGAGGTAAGATAGATACCGCCTACAGGTAAATTAAAGAGACCTTTGGAGAAAAGAGAACCACTTGTATGAATATCAAGAGCTCGGAATATCAAGAGCTCAGATGGAAACGCAGTTCCAAGCAAGGAAGGGAAAGCAGAAAGGTGGAAGGAATATATAGAGGGTCTGTACAAGGGCGATGTAGTTGAGGGCAATGTTATAGAAATGGAAGAGGATGTAGATGAAGATGAAATGGGAGAAATGATACTGCGTGAAGAGTTTGATAGAGCATTGAAAAACCTAAGTCAAAACAAGGTCCCGGGAGTAGACAACATTCTATTAGAACTACTAACAGCCTTGGGGGAGCCAGTTATGAGAAAACTCTACCATCTGGTGAGCAAAATGTGTGAGACAGGCGAAATACCCTCAGACTTCAAGAAGAATATAATAATTCCAATCCCATAGAAAGCAGGCGTTGGCAGGTGTGAAAATTACCAAACTATTAGTTTAATAAGTCACAGCTGCAAAATACTAACGCGAATTCTTTACAGAAGAATGGAAAAACTGGTAGAAGCCAACCTCGGGGAAGATCAGTTCGGATTCCATAGAAATATGGGAACACGTGAGGCAATACTGACCCTACGACTTATTTTAGAAGCTAGATTAAGAAAAGGCAAACCTACGTTGACTGGAATACTCTCTTTCAAATTCTGAAGGCAGCAGGGGTAAAATCAGGGAGCCAAAGGCTATGTACAATTTGTACAGAAACCAGATGGCAGTAATAAGGGTTGAGGGGCATGAAGGGGAATCAGTGGTTGGGAAGGGTGTGAGACAGGGTTGTAGCCTCTCCACGATGTTGTTCAATCTGTATATTGAGCAAGCAGTAAAGGAAACAATAGAAAAATTCAGAGTAGGTATTCTCACTTAAAGTAGTGGATGAGTTTTGCTATCCAAATATCTGTAGTAATGTTTACATATTGAATGAAGTTTGTGCATACCATAGTTTGTAAGTAATTTACTTTTTTTCACATAATTCAATAATTGTCACACTGTATGTTGTTGTTGTGGTCTTCAGTCCTGAGACTGGTTTGATGCAGCTCTCCATGCTACTCTATCCTGTGCAAGCTTCTTCATCTCCCAGTACGTACAGCAGCGTACATCCTTCTGAATCTGCTTAGTGTATTCATCTCTTGGTTTCCCTCTACGATTTTTACCCTCCACGCTGCCCTCCAACACTAAATTGGTGATCTCTTGATGCCTCAGAACATGTCCTACCAACCGATCCCTTCTTCTAGTCAAGTTTTGCCACAAATTCCTCTTCTCCCCAATCCTATTCAGTACCTCCTCATTAGTTATGTGATGTACCCATCTAATCTTCAGCATTCTTCCGTAGCACCACATTTCGAAAGCTTCTGTTCTCTTCTTGTTCAAACTATTTATCGTCCATATTTCACTTCCATGCATGGCCACACTCCATACAAATACTTTCAGAAACGACTTCCTGACACTTAAATCTGTACTCGATGTTAACAAATTTCTCTTCTTCAGAAATGTTTTCCTTGCCATTGCCGGTGTACACTTTATATCCTCTCTACTTCGACCATCATCAGTTATTTTGCTACCCAAATAGCAAAACTCCTTTAGTACTTTAAGTGTCTCATTTCCTAATCTAATTCCCTCAGTATCACCCGACTTAATTCGACTACATTCCATTATCCTTGTTTTTCTTTTGTTGATGTTCATCTTATATCCTACTTTCAAGACACTGTCCATTCCGTTCATTCCAGTGAGTGAGCAATTCTGATACTATCTCTTAAAAGAATAGTTTTCCCCATCTCCAAAAGAGATGAGTTACGATCTACATTTGTTTGCAGCTTTTCTAATAGTATAAAGGATGTAACGGATTAATTGGGTCAAATACTACAATGGCATTTGCCCATATTAGAAGGTAATGTTCTTGTTCTTTATTCCGTTGCTGAGCGAGATCAAACATACAACACAAATTCAGTTCAAAAATATAGATTTTATGTACGAAGTAAATGTGCTTGCCATGTTGTTTTCCAATTATTATCCACTGATTGTTTCAAAACTTGTAAGTTTGATATAATACACTGTGTATTTTTGAATGCTGAGTATCGTGACAAACATAGTGCATACTGTATCATAAGGTGTAAACTACATTTATGTTCTCTACTAATTCCAGCACTAGTATCCTAGTTCAAACAATCATTCCTCCAAATTTCAGTGTATATCTATGTGATATTATGAGAATTTTTGGAAGTTTGTATTGTGGATAAGACTCTTTATAGTAAATCAACAGTTGTTAGCTGCAGTCCTGATAAATTCAACAGAATTTTCGGGAGACTGTATTGTGCATAATATTCTTAGTAGTAAATCGACAATTGTTGCCTAAAGTTGTGAATTCTACAACTTTTGTAGGCAATATCTTGTTTGGAAAATCATTTACCTTGACTGCAGTGTAGATACTTATGTGATTAATAGAATATTCCCCCTTTTTCTACTTATTGTTCAGTTAGTCGTAAGGAAATATTTGAAAGTTTACAATCACAATATAAACATAGCTTTTATAAAGTCAACAGCTGTGACACTGTAATGTGTTCTGTACATATTATAACTGCCATATCATGTTTCATTTAATTTTCCCATAACCAATGGTGTATATTGTCTGACTTCTTGTAAATTTCATTGTTTTCATATTTGTTACACGACTCACTTGTCCGCCTCTGAAGCTGAGTGGTCAGCATGGCTGACTGCCAGGCGAGGGACCTGAGTTCGATTTCCAGTACTGCCAGGGGTTTTTCCTTGGTAGGAAGACTGGAACCGGGTGCACTATGCCTCATGAGGCCAACTGAGGAGCTACTCACCCAATCAGTAATGGTTCCTAGGTTAAGAAACTCTACAACAACCAGAAGAGAGACTTGGTCACCACATGCCCTTCCATACTGCATCTGATGTCTCAATTGGTAGAAGATTATATGGTGGTCAGTTGGGTGTTTTTGGCTTGTAAAGGTCAGAATGTGGAACATTACCTACATGAATTAGTTATCGAGGATAGGCTCACTAAATAAAAGTCCACATCCCTAAGTTACAAGTAGCATCAGGGAATAAGTAAATTTCACCCAGGTATTTGTCTTGTTACAGCACAAACCACCTTATCAGATGTTTATTTGTTCAGTTTTTAAACTAATGTTTTCACCCTTGGTAACAAATCAAGACACTGAAAGACGATCAGCAAACTTAAAGTTATTTGTTTACTGTACAGAAAAACATTGCAGTACCAACAACACAGTCTGCATGTGAATGTTGTTGGGCACAGAATACACTAGCTATCATTCATACGCAGTTTGAAATCACGCAAAGTACTGTCACATGGTCTGAAGCTGCTGTGAATGGGTGTTTTGGACAGGCTACTGGTAAGCATGTACGAGATATATCAAATGTCCCTCAAGAACTAAAAACTGCAGTGGATCCTTTCTCCTCTACAGGAAATACAGGACTTGTTTATCATCACTCACTGACTTGACTAGTAGTATATCATTGGCAAGTTTAAGGGCTCTGTGCAGGAAAGGCAGAATGTGGGGAGAACTCATGGTACTACAAAAACTGATCAGCCAGAACATTATGACCAATGGCCTACTATCAATAATAAGGCGTGCAATCTATTCGATTTTGACCGTGGGCGGTTGTGATGGCCAGGAGGCTCAGCACAAGCATTTTGGAAACTGCACGACTTGTCAGGTGTTTGAGGAGTGCAATGGTAAGTGTCTTCAATATGCGACAAAACCAAGGTGAAACCATGTCCAGATGTTGTGGGATTGGGCAGCCACCCCTCATTACAGATGTCAGACGTCATACGCTGGGCAGACTGAAAAAACATGACAGGCAGCAAACTGTGATGGAACTAACATCAGACTTTAATGCCGGGCAGAGTACAAGTGTGTGTGAACAAACAGTGCACCGAACAGTCCTAACGACGAGCCTCTGCAGCCGATGGGCCACCTATATGCCAATGTTAACACCACAACATTGGCAACTAAAACTGAAATGGGCATGTGAGCATCAGCACTGGACACTGGCGCAGGGGCAGGGCATTGCAAGGTATGATGAATACTGATACCTCCATCATGCCGATGGGATTGTGCGAATCCGTCATGTTCCAGGGGAACAGCTCCTTGGCACTTGTACTGTGGAACAGAGACAAGCTGTCGGTGGCTCCATTGTGCTCTGGGGAACATCCATGTGGGCATCCGTGGGTCCAGTGGAGCTCGTGCAAGACACCATGACAGCCAAGGAATATCATACACTGGTTGAGACCATGTACACCTCTCCATGATGATCATGTTTCCCAATTTCAGTGACATTTGTTGACAAGATAATGAACCATGTTGCAAGGCCATCAGTCAGATGAAGTGGTTCAAGGAACTGAGTGGCAAGTTCCAGTTGATGTGCTGGCCCCCCAACTCATCAGATCTGAACCCGATCGAACACATCTGGGATGTGATGGACTGTGCCGTCAGAGCTCATTGGCCACTCTCCCTGGAATTTGCGGAAATTAGGCGACTTGTGTGAGCAGATGTGGTGCCAACTCCCTCCAGTGACCTACCAAGGCCTTACTGCTTCCATGCCATGATGTGTCACTGCTGTTATCCATGCCACAGGTGGACATGTCAGCTACTAGGTAAGTGGTCATAATGTTCTGGCTGATCAGTGTACATTCCCTTAACAAACAAGTTTGAGGTGCTACATTCCTCTGAAACTGAAGGTGTGCCAGTGCAACACAGTTTACCTGAGAGGAAATACGTGTGCGTTTCAGTGTGAGGGGCAAAGTGGGGGCAGGTGCAAAAAAAGATAAGGATTTGTTGTGAATCATCGACTGTTCACATGTATGGCGAATAATGGTCCCTCTTAGGGAAATGGCAACAGGTTTCACCATGAGTCCACCAAATGTTGCCACTGAAATGAGGTTGGGTGGGGGGAATCACATCAAACATGTCAAAGAAGATCTTACAGAACTCAGTAAGGGAACAGCGTGAAAGCAGCAACAGATTTTGGAATGAATGATGCCTGTTGTTGGGCTCTGAGGTCATGCTTTTTATTATTTCAGTGACTATTGGAGAAGACTGAGAAGACGGATCTTGCTCAAGGATATTTCAAAGAAGTTCACAATGTCCACCATTGTTCCCAGAACAGAGGTTATTCCAAAATTTTCTTTTCTCCCCCAATTATATTCAGTACTTCCTCATTAGTTATGTGATTTACCCACCTAGTCTTCAGCATTATTCTGTAACACCACATTTCCAAAGCTTTTTTCTCTTCTTGCCTAAACTATTTATAGTCCAAGTTTCATTTCCATACATTGCTACACTCCAGACAGATACCTTCAGCAAAGACTTCCTAACACTTAAATTTATATTCGATGTTAACAAGTTTCCCTTCAGAAACACTTTCCCAGCCGTTGTCAGTCAACATTTTATATCCTCCTTACTTCAGCCATCAGCAGTAATTTTACTGCTCAAACAGCAAATCTCTCATTTCCTAATCTAATTACTTCAACATAACCTAACTTAATCTGACTATATTCCATTACAATTGTTTTGCTTTTATTGGCATTTTCTTATATTCTCCTTTTAACATTCTTTATTCAATTCAGTCACTCTTGTAAGTCCGTCTGTCTTTGATTGATTAATTGATTGAGGAAGGGGGCAGGGGGGGGGGGGGTATGGGACCAAATGGCAAGGTCATCAATACCATTTCCTGTCTCTGACGGAATTACGATGTCATCAGCAAATCTCAAACTTTTCACTTCTCCCTGAACTTAAATTTCTCTGACAAATTTCTCCTTGTTTTCCTTTACAACTTGCTCAGTGAGCATCTCTCACTCCCTTTTCGACAACTGTTTCCCTTTCATGCCTCTTGACTCTTGTGACCGCTGTCTGATTTCTGTAGAGGTTGTGAATAACCTTTTCTTTCCTGTATTCTACCCTTGCTTCCTTAAGAATTTCAATCAATATAGCCAAAAGCTTTCTCTAAGTCTACAAATGCTATAAACGTGGATATACCTTTTCTTAAGCCATTTTCTGAGAGAAGTCGTAGGGTCAGTATTGTCTCGCATGTTCTTACATTTCTCCAGAAACCAAACTGATATTTCCCGAAGCAATATCTTGTTTGGAAAATCATTTCCCTTGACTGCAGTGTAGATACTTATGTGATTAATAGAATATTCCCCCTTTTTCTACTCATTGTTCAGTTAGTCATAAGGAAATATTTGAAAGTTTACGATCACAATATAAACATAGCTTTTATAAAGTCAACAGCTGTGACACTGTAATGTGTTTCTTATTCCTTATCAGACCTACTCCTGCATTAAGCCTGTTTTGTATTTATAACGCTGTATTCCCTGACCAAAAGCCCTGCCATCAAACTTCACTAACCCCCCTATACCCAACACTAACCTGTTTAATTCCCTTATTAAATTTTCTAACCTACCTCTCCAATTAAGGGATCTAACATTCCACACTCTGACCCATAGAGTGCCAGTTTTGTTTTTCCTGATGAAAACATCCTCCTGAGAGTCCCCACCCAGAGATCTAAACAAGGGATTTTTTTAGCTCTGGAATATCTTACCCAAGAGGATACCATGACCATTTAACCACATAGAACAGCTGCAGGCCCTCAGGAAAAGTAACAGCTGTAGTTTCCCCTTTTTCAGCCATTCGCAGCATCAACACAACAGGGCCACATTGGTTGACGTTACACAGCCAGATCAGTCACTCATCCAGACTGTGCCTTTGCAATTACTGCAAAGGCTGCTGCCACTGTTTAGAAACCAGAGGTTTGTCTGGCAGCCTCTCCACAGATATCCCTCCATTGTGATTGCACTTACAGTATGGGTATCTGCATCACTGAGGTACACAAGCATCCTATCTCAGCAAGGTCCACGGTTCATCAGGGGTGTTGCAAATTGTTTACAGAAGAATGGAAAAGCTAGTAGAATTTGACCTTGGGGAAAATCAGTTGGCTTTGAAGCTTAAAAAAGGCAAGCCGATTTTTATAGCATTTGTAGAAAGCTTTTGGCGATATTGAATGGACTATACTCCCTTACATTCTCAAGGTATCAAAGATAAAATACATACAGCAAAAAGTTGTCTCAGGTAGTACAGAAAACAGACAAAAGTTATGAGAGTCACAGAACACAAAATGGATGTAATAACTGAGAAGGGATGGAGCAGTGCTCGGCTGCTTTATTTTCTTCGTTTGTTGTCCTCGTGTTGATGTGCTACATAGCTACACTGGGTGAAAAATGGGTTGTGGATTCAGACACTGACTAATGTAAATAATGTAGCCGACAGATGCACAGTTGTGTTTCAGTCTTTTACTTTCACTTTTCACAACCCCCCAATAATATACAGTTATTTGGCCAGTGCACTACTGTTCTAATTTCTGATAAGCCTCATTAATAGTTAGCAGGTGATCAACCACATACTGCTAAAATAGTTTCCTGTTGTACATCAATGAAAGATATTAACTAGGAATAGTCAAAATAAATTGGAAAATCAATTACATACATAAAACTCAGCACAAAATTAGTTCTGGTGTTATATTCTTTAATACTAAGGGCCAACCTCTCTCTTTTATGAAAATGCAGGATTATATTCACATATGTTAATGATAATTAGTTAAAATTTAAAAAACAAATTTAAGGAGGCAGATGGCAAAAGGGCAAGAGGGGAATTAAAAATATCCCAGCTTGCTTTGTCACAGGGACCGAGGCAGAGTTGTAGATTACCCCAAAGTTATTCAATCTGTACACTGAGCAAGTTGTAAAGAATATCAATAAGAAATTTGGAAAGGAGATTAAAGTTCATGGGGAGGGGGGAAATGGAAATTCTATGCTTTGCTGGCAATATTGTAATACTGTCGGAGATGGAAAAACACTTTGAAGAGCAGCTGAATGGAATAGATAATGTCTTAAATGACAGTTATAACAAGAACATTAACAAAAGTAAAACAGGATAATGACATGTAGTTGAATCAAATCAGGTGATACAGAGAATAAGATTAAGAAATGACACACTAAAGGTAGTCAACCAGTTTCATTACTTGGGCAGAAAAATAACTGATGCTGGCCGAAGTAGAGATGATATAAAATACAGAATACAAATACTGAGGAAAGCATTTCTAAAAAATAGAAATTTGTAAAGAGAAATTTGTTAACACTAATATGGACCTAAATGTTAGGAAGTCTCTTCTGAAGGTATATGTCTGGACTGTAGCTTTGTACAGAACTGGAAGATGGATGATAAACAGTTCAGAAAAGAAGAAAATGAAAGCTTTTGAAACTGACGCTGCGGGAGAACACTGAAAATCAGATGAGTAGATGGAATAACTAATGAGGAGGTCATGAACTGAATGGAGAAAAAAGAAATATTTGGCAGAAATAAAGGAAGGAATCTGTTGGTAGGACACATACTGAGGTATGAAGATATAGTCAATTTGGTAATGAAGGGGAGCATGGGGGCTAAAATTTGTACAGGGAAACCAAGACTTGAATACTGCAAGCAAGTTGAAATTCTTGTAGGTTGCAGTAGTTGTGCAGAGATGAAGAAGCTTGCACAGGGTTGACTAGTATGGAGAGCTGCAACAAACCAGTATTCAGACTAATGATGATAACAACAACAACAACAACAACAACATCATAGAAAAGACAGGCTAATAGTAAATAGGAGGTGGTGTGTTCACCATACGAATCAAGAAACTCAGATCCATCAAGTTAGATACTGAAGCTGATTTCATATTCACTCGGGAAAGACTCAATATCACGGGCAGAGTGAAACTTATGATTTCTATATCAATCAGCAAACTCACCAGCAGATGAAACCAAAACTTTTAGAGAAAACTTCAGCTTGTTTGGTGGCAGACTGTTCAGTGTATCTACACGCAGTGGTGTAACAAATGTAGCACGAAACACATCACAATTACAGTCGACAACAGTGTGATGGGAACTGTATGCAATGAACATTTGGAGTTGGTCACCTTGCAAGAGGCCATTGCTTACATAGGCACACAAAGACAACAGCAAAGTTCATTGGGATGGAACAATATGTGACTAGTTTTCTGAACACTCTTCCACCCCATTACATCTTGACTGGCCTGCAAAATCATCTGATTTGAATCCCATAAAAAATCTGTGGGATATGTTGGACAGCAGGTAAAATAGCGACAGCAGCATACCCACAATTTGGTGACATTTCACGACCAGATCCTCAGAAAGTGGCTTAACCTGTATACGACGTACCTGTACAATTTTGTGGACTCATTTTCTAACCAAATCCAGGTGGTTACCACGACCAAAGGGCAAAATTACACTATATTAAATATTGTTTGCAACTACTTCTATGAGGGTGACTATTTTTTTTTTACCAGTGAGCTTAGTCTGGAAATCACACATGACATAAATATATTCTTCTAATGGCAACAAAAAGACATAACCCTCTGAGGCTGTCTACCTTTAAATTGGTATCAATGACATTGAGGCAGTTGAAGTAAAAATGATTATCAATATACATACTGTACCTAAAACAAGTAGATAGATTAACATGTTCAGTTAACTAGGTAAGGTGTCAGATGAACTTCAATTATTTAAATCTTGGCAAGATCGTATACATCACTTTTAGAAAAAAAAATCGCTACCCAGAAAACCAGATATATTTGTAGCTATACGAACAATGAACACAATCATTGTAGAAGAAGAAGGAGGAAGAACTTCTACATTAATAAACTACAGCACAACATGTACAAAACGAAGCACAGAGAGAGAGAGAGAGAGAGAGAGAGAGAGAGAGAGAGAGAAGCTGACTGAAACACAAACACGCAATGTGTGAAAACTTCAATGAATACCACACTAGAATCTTGTCGACAGACATATCAGAAATCCCAATTAAATTTTGCTCATATGTCAAGGCTTCCAGTGGCAGAAATATTAGTGTCCAGATACTCAAGAATGGCATATTAACTGAAACTGGTGGTGGTAAAGCAAAAGCAAAAATTCTTAATTGCATTTTCAAATGTTCCTATATAATGGAGGATCCAGAAGTACTGTCCCAGACTAACCCTTGTACCACTGCAGAATGTGTGGTATAGATATTAGGGTCAGCAGCACTGAGTTCCCATCTGTGCAATTAAAAAAACTGGTGCCGGTAGGAAGGATCCAGATGGCACAGGCTGTGAAGCTGTCACTGAAGTGAAATACATTGTTTTGGGGAGCATGTTCAACAACTTGGTGGTCCAGCTGTCTCTTGCCCTCAGTGTATCAACAGCCATCCATGCGGAGAGACAGTTTATTAGTTGTCATGCCCACATGGAAAGCAGCACAGTGGTTGCAGCTTAGTTTGTAGATCACATAACTGCTTTCACAGGTAGCCCTGCCTTTGATGGGGTAGGTTATTCCTGTGACCAGACTGGATCAAGTGATACTGGGAGGATGTATAGGACAGAACTTGCATCTGGGTCTACTGCCTCATGGCACATATCCCAGCAACAGACATAGATGCAAGACCTGTCCCACACATCCTCCTCCCAGCAGCAGCAGCACCACCACCACCACCACCACCACCACCACCCACTCTAGCCCAGTCACAGGTACCTCCTGCCACATCAAAGGCAGGGCTACCTGTGAAAGCATCATGTGGTCTATAAACTAAGCAGAAATTACTTTAGTTTTTTACATGGGTATGAATGACCACTGACAAACTGTGGCCATGATACAGCTGGACCACCCAGATGCTGAACATGCTGCCCCATGCTATGTGATTCACTTCAATGACTGCTTCACAGCCTGCATCATCTGGACGCTTCCTATCAACAGCAGCTGTTCCAAATTGCACAAGTGGGAACTCGCCCTATAATATATCATACATTCCCATAACCCCTCCCTTCCCCCAGCCTCAATCTTTTCTAGTCCTGTCCAACTACCTATCCCTTTCGCTGCTTCCACTCCTGTACTAGACAGCCTTCTGCTCCACCAATGCACCTGACAACCTTTTTCCCTTACTTAAGTTCTCCCCTTTACAGTTCCCCTTCTGCCCTACTCCCAAGCCCCAGAAACATCCCAACTGCACCTAGCAGCCCTTCCTATCCCTACCATACCCCTGCACACTCCCACAAGCAAAGCTACACCTTTTCCCACCCATACCCTGCTATCCCTCCCCCTCCCCACCCAAGCCCCATCCATACCCCCACCAACCATGCAACATTAATTCTCCAATTAGGCACTGTTGCAGACCACAGTCCAGTCTCAGTGACAAGGAGACAGTAATCCTCTCTCTCTCTCTCTCTCTCTCTCTCTCTCTCTCTCTCTCTCTCTCTGTGTGTGTGTGTGTGTGTGTGTGTGTGTGTGTGTGTGTGTGTGTTATCTACTTTAAAAGAAGGCTTTTTGAGCTGAAAGCTTAAAAGTATAGCAGTCTTTTCATTGTGCCTGTCTGTGACTCAATATCACCTCTATATGGTGAGTAGCACTCTATTCATATTAAAGTGAAATGATTTGGCAGAATAATGAACGATGGCTGGAAGGGTTCTTCAAGGACTTCCCATTAGTGTCACTACTTTTTGAATTGTTTTTAGAACCCATTTACATCTCAACAAAAATAGAATCCCTCGCATATAGATAACCCCGATTGAGCTGACATGAAACTGGTGCCCAAAAGATTGCATGCTAATGCAATGCTTACTTTAACGTCCATTCACCACTTCAGCACAATATACACATTACACCATTTGAGGGCTGCACTGAGCTTTCTATCTTCTTGGGATGCAGATGGCTAGAAGTAACGAAACAAAAAGCACACTACTCCCTTCTACACATACAATTTGATCACTCAGTGCAATGACAATTACTTAAGTGTGTACAAAAAGCAAATTGATGTTTCATTATTTTGCCACATTTTACAGTACATTTCAAGTGCCAGACCGTATTTCCTACAAAAATAATATTCTTTGTGTATAATGTACACATCATTTAAGATCTACCTGCAATTGACACTTTAGACAAATGAATCACATATAATGAGAAAAAAACTTGCATAGATATTCTAATGGCTTATTACTTACCCCGTCTTACTGCAGATGTATCTGTCAAGGCATTCATTTCTTCTCCCAGCAAGTCACCACCAGCATCAATGAACTTAGTCTGAGATCCATTCTGCAATACACATGTTGCATTATCAGATTCTAACACAGTCAGCGAAAGTTTCCCCTTTTCCTCATTTTCAGTCTTTTTCACAACAGACTTGTTGTTACATCTACAAACAACCCATGAGCTTATAGGTCTTTGTACCTCATTTCCATGAGTGCACTCGGTTGAATGTGGAGCCGGGGTTACACATGGTGTCCTTGGGAAAGAATGCAGTAATTTAAATTTTTTATTTATATTTTTGCCAGTTGCAAGAATCAGCTTTGTTGTGGAGCAGGAACGAGCAGAATTACACTGCATCACTTTTTTATTCTGTAATTTCACATTCTTGTGTGCATTTGACTGAGAGGATACTGCATATGCTGTCTTAGGCTGCACTGATGGCTGAAGACACAATGATGACTGGGATTCATGATGTAACTTTAATGCAGGTTGATATTGCATGTGAGAATTTGGCCTTCTTAAAAATGATGACTGTGAAGATGATGCCACATGAGATGGAAACTGTGACACTGACATAGTTTGAGATTGTGATTGTTTGTTTGGTAGTGACTGGAACACCTGCATTCTCTCCTGAGATTGATCTTGAGTACATGTCTGTGTTGGTGATTCCTCCTGCCTCCTCTGTAAAGGCAGCTGACATCTTGGGTAAAAACTTGAATGGTTTTCTACAGGGTCTTCAGTTTCTATCATTTCATTTTTCACATCCTGCCTTGGTAAACTAATATCTAATTGAGAAGACTCTTGAAGCTGCCTTGGTAAACTAATATCTAATTGAGAAGACTCTTGAACCTGTAACCCCTCTGACTGAACTCTTTCTGCAGTACTTTGAGAGTCATAGACCGATTGATTGACAGCCCTAGTGCATACTGACTGCATACAAACATTTGGATCAAATTGTTCTTCCTCAATAGGTCCACAACACGATAAAGTTCTCTTCCTCTTCATGTTTGTTGTGGCAAGGATTTCATCTGGTGTATCCTCAAAAGTATTGTGTTCTATCCTACGTATTGACTGACAAGCTGTTGGGTGAGTATTTTCTGTTTCACATGGTAATCTTCCTGCAGGTTGCTGAGATGTAGAAACTATTGTAGAGACAGGACTCTGCTGCATTGGCCTCTTTATACCCTGATTTCTTCTGCATATGTAATTACCTCCTGAAACATGTGAAGAAACAGTTGCTTGTCTTATGGGCAATGTGCTGCTTGATTCAACAGGTCCTCTCATTAGAAAACATTCTGAATAAGATGTCCGAAGACTATTCTGTTTTCTTGAAGCACTGCATGGAGTACTCATTTCTTCTGTTGTCTCTGCCTCATCTACAGGAAGAATGCCACCTGTCAATTTATTTTATCTTTATTGTGCATACGATACAGAAATTATGTTTTTATCTAAATTAAGAAAATGTTCTTTCTCATATAATACATATGTTGAGAAAAAATTCAGAATAACACTTAGAACTTAATATGCTTAATTCAGGACTTATGAGCATCAAATTTTTTCATGACAAAATACAGATAGAATAGTCAAATCAAGTGGTAAGGAATACACATGGGAAGGTTTTACAATAATAAAGGAAAACATGTCACCATAGAATATGTACATAAACTGACAAGTATTCTAGTTTTTATGTTATCATGTCATATACCTAATGGATCTACCTCTGTGATACTTGACCGAAAGGAGTATGTTAGTGAAGGTCTACACCAGCTGTCTGACACCTCCACATACTGCATCTGCCACAAAGATCCCATCCATGTGATTCAAACTGACATGCAGTCCCTCCTTAAAACCTCAGGCCCCTCACAAAGACTAACACTGCAATCCATACAACTTCTCACTCCACTCAAACCATGCACCCCCACTTTTTAACTTCTTCCTAAGATCCACAAACCCAATCATCCTGGCCATCCTATAGTTGCTGACTTCAAAGCACCCACCGAAGTATATGTACCTTAGTTAATAAGCACCTGCATCCAATAGTACAAAGACTTCCTTCCTATATCAAAGATACCAACCATTCACTATATCATCTGAAATCCATGGCTCTGAGCACTATGGGACTCAACAGCTGAGGTCATAAGTCCCCTAGAACTTAGAACTACTTAAACCTAACTAACCTAAGGACATCACACACATCCATGCCCGAGGCAGGATTCAAACCTGCAACTCTAGCAGTCGCGCGGTTCCAGACTGAAGCGCCTAGAACCGCTCGGCCACCATGGCCGGCCTGAAATCCATGCCATCCCATTTCCACCACACACCTTGCTTGTCACCACCTCCCTCTATACCAACATCCCCCACGTACTTGGTCTGTCTGCTGCTAAACATTTCCTCAATCAGCCATCACCTGATTCCAAACCTATGACATCCATCCTATTCACCCTAAACAACTTTATACCTAACAACAACTATTTCACCTTCGAGGGGCAGACATACAAACAGATCAGGGCTTCCTAAAATCATGCCCTGAAATGAGATCCATTCTGCCTGAGATTTTGCAAACTACACCTAGAATAGCTATTCGTTGCCCCTCCAATCTCCATAATATTCTCGTCAGAACACATGCTCCTGCACCCATCTCACTACCCTACAACTCCTACTCCTGAGACTGTCCACACTGCAAGAGTTGCCCTATTCACCCTCCTACCACCATCTATGCTAGCCCTGTAACTGGAAAAACATATACTATCAAATGGAGAACCACCTGTGAAATGACATCATATAACAGCTTTTATGTAAACACTGTTTGGCCTTTTAAGTCGACATGAGTAGCACAAAATTATCAGTTAGGATCAATGAGCATAGGCAGAAGGTGTATACTGGTAACACGCAATATCCTGTTGCAGGACATGCTCTACAGCATCACAATCATGACCTCGGTGCCTGTTTCACCACACGTTCCATCTGTATTCTTCCCCAGGCACCAGTTTCTCAGAACTCCACAGGTGGGAACTATGACTATGGCATGGCCTTGGTTCTCGCCACCCACTTGGTCTTAATTTACGTTAATTTCTTCTTCGTCAGCATTTCTTCACAGTAACTACTCCTTTCTTCGATCCATTTTAGATTTTTACATGTTTCATTTTCTGACCAGTCTATTGTTCACTGCATGCCTCCCACCTCTGTTACATACAATGTGTTTATCACTCATATTAACTTGTGCACAATGTCCATGCTGTAATCTCTGTCTTGCATATTACCCTGTCTTACACCTTGAAGCTCTCAGGTTTTCGAAATCTCATCCAGTGCAATCCCCAACAATCAGTCCTTCCTTCTCATCCTATCTGTAAGTCTTCCCTGACTCACAGTTCTGGGTGACTTTCCCGAAATCTACCCCTTTTCCTACACCACTCCAGTTTTTTTCCTTCACCCTTCTTCCTTCATCGTCAACCCTTCTGCCTGAAGAAGGAGCTACTGACTCCAAAAGCTTCCCTAATTATAATCTCCCTTTATGAGTTTGCTCTGCCACCGCTTGGTGAGTAGATTTTTTTATATATCCAATTACACTTTTTTTTCAAAAATTTATTGTTTTCATTGTTATAAACACAAATACTGTAACTGTTTACGAAAACTAAAATTAATGTTGATTAAATAAAGCTCAAATAATACTCAATTTGATGCTTCATAGAATTATGTGCTATTGACTCATGTTTCTGTTTAAGAGTTAAGCTTTTACACACACACACACACACACACACACACACACACACAAAGTGACCGCTGTCATTGGCAACAGTGGCCAGAGACAGTGGTCACACTTGTGAGAGTTGTGCTTGTGTGAATGAGTGTGCGTTTTCTACTCAGAAGAAATTGTTTTGGCCAAAAACTTAAATGCATAGCAGTCTTTTCATTGTGCCTGTCTGCGACTCAACATCTCCTCTATATGGAGAGTAGTAATCTATCATTTTCAATACTGTTGCTACTTCATCTTGGACTCATTATTTAACGAGTAGAACATTATCATAAGGGAATTTTCAGTTTTGTTATCATGCTCGCAAAAGTTAATGATGAATTGTATTCAAGTCACATCATTCACAGTATAAATAAGTCTTGGAATCTTTAAACCTCCACCTTAGAACTGAACTGCCCCATTAATGATAAGGCTAAAATAGAATAAGACATTCATACGTCACACAGATGACTCCAAGTTTTGTCACTGGAGGGTAGCACCAGACAATGAACCACAGATTGACTTTTTACTATTGGAAGGTTGAAACGGAGGTTCGACTATCAAGAGAGGAAGCGGGGAGATGTGGTTGTTGGTTGGAAGGAACACGTGTGAGGAATCGGGAGTGTGATTTGACATGTTTTGTTTCACGATTTGCTTTTCTATGTGGTTGTATTTTTGAAGGAAGTACACTGGAAATTAATTTAACTTTTGAACACTAAATATCATCAGCAAACAAGGGCTTGATGAAAAGTAATGCCTCCAAATTTTTACGTGAAAACTGTTAAGCCTTTTTAAATAAAAGAAACTTTATTAATAAATTACATCTTTATTCTTCATGTCTACACATTTGCAGCCATCTGCTGCTAAACGATCTGAATTGTAGTGTGTAACATGATGGTGATGAAACACATAACTATGTCAGTCCATGAGAAAAAGTGTGCTGCAATCAAGTTTTCAATTCAAAGAGTTTGTCCACATGTGGAGCACCCTATCCTTCAGCACAACAATGCCAGATCACTCTCAAGCACAGTGACATCTGCAACAATACGTCTGCATGGCTGGAAGGAAGTACACCACGGGAAGTACACCATGGCCATGTTGTGGGCTTCCCTACACAGAGCTTACTGTCCGTCATTTGTCACCTACTCTCTTCACATTGACGCAGGACTCCGTATCTAAACAGCAGGATGATAAGGTACAGGGAGAGGGCATGCTGAACTAACTGAAGATAACAACACGCCTCTGTGGCTGCTTCACCCATACTTTCTTGCCCTGAAATACCTGTATACCATGGCACTCAGCAGAAGGACACCCCCTTCTCCAGCCTATATAGTCGGAGGAGGGAACCCTGGATATCCTGGACTACTTTAGCAGTTGGATACAAGCAGTGCAGACAGTGTCGATAGTGACTATGACGTGGTTGTAGCAACGATGATTACCAAAGTACAAAGAACTAAAACAAGTAAAAAGATATATACATTTAGTAGACTAGATAAAAAATCAGTAATCACATATTTCAATGAGGAACTTGAAACTTTCAGCACAGGTCAGGAGCATGTAGAGGAGCTCTGGCTCAAGTTTAAAACAATAGCTGACCACACACTGGAGATATATGTATCCAGTAGGACAGTTCATAATGGGAGGGAACCTCCATGGTATACAGTCACTGTAACAAAACTTCTTAAGAAAGAGAGATTACTGTATAATAGGTGTAAAACAAAGTGTAGGGCTATAGATAGAGAGGCGCTCAATGTAACACATTTGGCTGTCAAGAGAGTAATGCGTGATGCCTTCAATGACTGCCATAGCAGAATATTGTCAAATGGCATTTCACAAAATCCATAGAAATTCTGGTCGTACTTAAAAGCTGTTAGTGACACCAAAGTTAGCATCCAGTCCCTAGTGAATGAAACAGTAACTGAAAATGAGGGTAGCAAAGCAGAAGCTGAAACGCTTAATTCCATTTCCAAATGTTCTTTTGCAAAGGAAAACCCAGGAGAATTGCCCAATTTAATTCTTGTACCACTGAAAAGATGAATGAAATAAGCATTAGTTGCGTTGAGAAACGGCCGAAATTGTTAAAACTGAACAAAGCTCCAGGCCCCAATGGAATCCCTGTCAGATTCTATACTGAATTTGCGGCTGAATTAGCCCCTCTTCTAACTATAATTTATCGATGTCCCTTGAACAAAAACCCTTGCCCAGTTCTTAGAAAAAGGCATGCGTCACACCCGTCTACAAGAAGGGTAGTAGAAGTGATCTGCAAAACTACCATCCAATATCCTTGACATCAGTTTGTTGTAGAGTCTTAGAACATACTAAACTTAAACATAACGACGTATCTCGAACAGAATGACCTCCTCAATGCCAACCAGTATGGTTTTCAAAAATATCGATCATGTGAAAGCCAACTCGCAATTTTCTCACTTGACATACTGACAGCTTTGGATCAAGGCAGCCAGGTAGATGCAGTGCTTCTTGATTTCCAAAAAGCATTTGATTCAGTACCGCACCTACACTTACTGTCAAAAGTACGATCACATGGGGTATCAAGTGAAATTTGTGACAGGATTGAGGACTTTTTGGTAGGGAGGACACAGCATGTTATCTTGGATGGAGAGTCATTGTCAGATGTGTGCCCCAGGGAAGTGTGTTGGGACTCTTGCTGTTCATGTTGTATATTAATGACCTTACACACAAAATTAATAGTAAAAATCAGGCTTTTTGTAGGTGATGCAGTTATCTATAATGAAGTACTATCGGAGAGAGGCTGCATAAATATTCATCAAGAGGCGATAGAATACGCACATACCTATCCAGTTACAATATTTTGTCAATAATTGATTGTTTTCGTTGTTGCATAAATTTTCTGGCAGATCTTGATAAGATTTCAACATGGTGCACGGATTGACAAATTGCTCTAAATGTTAAGAAATGTAAAATTATGCACTTCATGAAATGAAAAAAACGAAGTATCCTAGACTATAATATCAATGAGTCACTGTTGGAATCGGCCAACTCGTAGAAGTAGTCGGGTGTAACACTTTGTAGGGATGTGAAATGGAATGATCACATAATCAGTCATTGGTGAAGCATCAGGTTGACTTCAGTTTATTGGTAGAATACTGGGGAAGTGCAATCAGTTTACAAAAGAGATTGCTTACAAATCACTCATCTGACCCATTCTAGAATACTGATCAAGTATGTGGGACTCATAGTATGTAGGATTAAAAGGGATACTGAACACATACAGAGGATGGCAGCAAGAATGGTCACAGTTTTGTTTAATCCATGGGAGTGTGTAACAGCGATACTGAAGGAACTGAAATGGCACACTCTTTAAGACAGATGTAAATGATTATGAGACAGTCTATTAACAAAGTTTCAAGAACTGGCTTTAAATTACTACTCTATGGATATACTACAACCCCATACATATCACTCACGCGGAGATTGTGATGATAAGATTAGAATAATTACTGCATGGCAGAGGCATTCCATCAATCATTCTTCACATGCTCCATAAGTGAATGGAACAGGAAGAAACTCTAATAACTGCTACAATGGGACATACTCTCTGCCGCACACCTCGTGGTGGTTTGCTGAATGTAGATGAACGGCACTCTGGGAGTCTGAACAGATGAGGAATTTAACAGGCATGGCACATCCCATCTGCTCCAGCACCCTCAAGATCACTGATAGTTTGCCATTGAATACAGTGAACTCTGAAGGTAACTGAATCTTGAGGACACAATCCCTGGAAACAACAGAGCAGCCAACAAAGTCTCCCTGTTTAGACCCATACATGAATACAACTACACAGTTTTGAAGCTCATTTAAAATTTCAGAAAATATTGTATTGAAAAATGAAGCAGGTGTGCAATCTCTCCTGTAACTACACTAAATCTAAAATCATTCGGAGCCTTGGCAGTATCCAATATGGTAGTCAGTTAATGCTCCATACCAATGGACTCCAGCATACAATATGCATGGATTCCAAATGGCCTTGTCGTCCTTCGACGACTGGTAAAGAGGTGTTGTGTAGCTGGATGAGCAACAGTACTGCACGTGGGGAAGTGGGAGTAGCAAGGAACTGACACACCTGAAGCAACTGATGCACCATAAGAAGCTGCCGCTGGATGTTAAGTGGTGGTTCACCAGCCTCAGCACATAGGCTGGGTATGAGGCTGGTCCAGTAAGCACCCATGGCCAGCCTGATCCCCTCATGGTGTAAAGAGTCAATGATCTTCAGGAATGAAGGCATCGCTGACCTGTACACAATACATTCACAGTTCAGGCATGATCGAACAAAAGTCCTATAACACTGGAGCAGACCTGTGACTAAGACACTTTCTTGGTCCCAACCTTCACATCCTTCATGTGTGGTAATCACAACAGCCTGGAGTCAAAACTGAGGCCCAAAAACTGCACAGAGGCTTTAAAAGGTAGAATGATGTTCCACATATGCAATTCAGGAAAATTAAAATTATGACGAGAATGATTAAAACTAAAACACTCTCTCTCTCTCTCTCTCTCTCTCTCTCTCTCTCTCTCTCCTCTGCAGAAAATATAAAACCAGTCTTTGCAGCCCATTCCTCCAGCCATTTTACTGTAAATTGCAACTGATCAGTTGCTGCTGCAATACTGGCAGATGAACAGGAAACAGCAAAATTGTCCGCAAATAAGGAGCACTCTACGGGACTCATTACCATGGATGTGATACTGTTTATAGGTACAGGAAAGAGGTTAACACTTAAAAACACTGCCCTGAGGAACACCATTCTCCTGCTCAAAATTGTTTGACAGCATGTCATCAACTTAGTACCAAAAACAGTGCTCTGACAAGAAGGACTGAATAAAGATGGGAGTTGGCCACAGAAGCCCCATTGGTGGCACTGCTCTGGAATATCATGTCTCCATGTAGTGTCATATTTCTTACTGATATGGAAAAATATACCCTTACAATGCTGTTTATGGAGGAAAGCCTGTTGAATAGTCACCTCTAGGAGGGCCAGGTTGTCAACAGTGGATCACATCTCCTGAATCCACACTGAGAGTGACTTAGGTGCTGCCAGGTCTCTAACATCCAGACCAGATGATGGTTAACCATTCACTCCAAGGTCTTTACTACACAGCTCGTTAGGGCAACACTCTGGCAACTACTGGGGTACATTGAGTCCTTTCGTGGTTTGAGAAGAGGTATCAAAATGGCCTCCCTCCACGAGTTGGGAAAGTTGCTTGTTTGCCATATCAATTTGAAAGACTGTAAGAGGACTTCCTTTGATGCCAGCTGCAAATTCCACAGCATGATGCATGAGATTTGGTCAGGACTGGGCACAGTATCACGAGACATGGACAGTGCTCAAGCCACCTCCCACATGGAGAATGGGCCGTTATAGGACTCTGAATTGTTAGACCTGAAGTCCACCTCACATGTGTCCAAGGTGGCATGGTAATGATGGAATGCTGGATCCTAGCTGGCAGTGGCAGTAGTCAGTGCAAATTGTTCTGCCTTTGTCTGTGCAATGTCTCCAGCTTGTGCTTAGTAACATCACTAATTCAACAACACTGTTAGAGGTAATTGCACTTTCAACCTATCTTTCTGTGGAGGCTGCTCAGTACTGGTGTGAGATGTGTGCCCTGGCCGATATCACACGCCATCCTCTCTGTAGGTGAGCCATGAGAGATGTCACAGAGAGGGATGTCAGCATTGTCAGACTGCTTGATTCCTGTCTCCATTGGCAACTGGTTCTTTGACTCAGACTTCAATTTTTTTGTCTGGGGAGGTTTTGGAGCCACATCTGCAGAGATGGTGGTGACAGCACTGGACAGTGGACCAGTCAAACTTTGGAGGGGCAGGGAGCTCCACAACATTGACAAGCATGGCTTTTGTCTGATGTTCTGGGAGGAGATATGGGCTACAAAGTAACTGCAGCAGCCTAAGTGCGTTGACAATGCAGGTACTAGTGCCAACACTATCAACCTCCATTTGTGTAGCAGCATCGGTTTTCTAGACTGGCTGTTTAAGAATTGAAGCAAAAGAGGCAGTAAATGTGGGCGACTGCATTGCCTTATAGATAGTTTTGCTTCACCATAAAGAATACGTATAGTGCCTACTCCAAACAAGGTGCTCCCCAGAACAATTTACACACTTTGGAGGAGAGGAACAACTGACTTTTTTGTTGGGAACTACACGTTTCTACCAATAGGGTCCCGTTTCGCAAGCACTTGACAAATTTTAAAATTGCAGCAATGTTCTCTTATCATTTTTGTACCTAGAAAGGTGAAACTTCCTCAAAGCTGCCCGCTTTCGTTTAAATATTACAAACACATCCTGACAACCGGCAAGTGTTCCGTTACTAGAAACTGAAAGACTCTGTGTAATCCCCAATTTTGAAGGACTGGCTACATGAGCCTTCTTGTTAGATTGGGTGTTGATACCTACCAGCAGCCCACACATTCCACTAGAAGCAGGAGCAGCAATTTTCGATGGTTCCATCTTGGTCCCACGAGCAACTCTAGACAGAGCCCTGCATGCCTCATACAACTGAGGTGCAACAGGTTCTCCGGAGGTTGCCTACTAATAACTGTTCCACCTCAACAACCACATACCTCACTGGTGCGCAGCACCCTCAAGACTGAGGGCCTCTTGCGATCCGTGCATCCAAGCCAAGATCCCTGTTCCCTGTGAAACATGACATTTCACGCCGTGCCTCACAGTGGACACTGAAACATGCCCAGAGCTTCCGGTAACAGAGGACTAGCAATGCTTACCAAGTCTCAACTAAGACACTCTGGGATCGGCAAGACTGTACCTAATGAATGAATGCTGAGCCCCTGGGAGGTTTCATTATCAACTGACTATAAGAATATTTGTTATCTTTGGAGTGGTATAAGTTTGTTTTCACATTGGAGTATTGTATAAATCAATTGAATTCAGTCACCACTGAACACTAAGTACCTGTTTCAAAGTCATTAGAGAAAGGACACCAGCTTCGTCAGAATAAGGACGAACCATCGTACTGGATCATGGGTGAATAATGAGACTGAACATAAGGGCAATCAATATATGAAACTCTACCGGCCAAAAGAGTTTGCCTTAGACCACTGTCTCAAGAGCCCACTGTCCTGGTGAACAGCATGAGAATAACTAAAAATGGTTCAAATGGCTCTGAGCACTATGGGACTCAACTGCTGAGGTCATTAGTCCCCTAGAACTTAGAACTAGTTAAACCTAACTAACCTAAGGACATCACAAACATCCATGCCCGAGGCAGGATTCGAACCTGCGACCGTAGCGGTCTTGCGGTTCCAGGCTGCAGCGCCTTTAACCGCACGGCCACTTCGGCCGGCTGAGAATAACTAAAGTGGTCATAAACTATGGATTAAAACAGTGAACATGCAGATCAAAGTCAGTCAATTTTTCAGTTCTAAGCTGGAGAAGGACAGTATGTCACTGACCCTGTCATATAGATCCACTTCCACATTGTGTGTTGCACAGGCTAGCAGCCAACATGAGTACTTCTACCAACAGAACATAACAATGTATAAGTATTATACAGAAAACTACTCTTGCACACTTGAGCTGGTTGAAAGTTATGTGGGGTGGTGATTTGCAGAAAGACAAGACTATAACAATAACAGGTAACCCAGAGCAGTCATTCATACTATGCTTCAACCATCATGTATTGGAACACACACTACAATACCACAGTAAAAAATACACTCTGTCAAATATTTTAATGTCTTGCAAAGTACAGAAGCAGGCATAAATCCATGTGGAAGTCTACAGGTGTATCAAATAAGAAAGGTCTGCAAAGGTGTCTCCTCATTGGAGATGTTACTGGGATGAAATTGGCCCCTAGTATGTCTGCCACGTTGATATAAACTTATATGTTTGTCCACAACCATCCCACAGAAGATCTACACGTTTAGTGACATGAAACACCATCACACTACTCCCAAAGTGGGTCCCTTGTTCCACTGAACCATACATGGTTATAAGATTACTTCTGTGCTTCCAGAAATAATATGGCAACAATCACATTGAGTATGCTGAGATGCTGTAGAAGGGAAACTGCACGCTTTGGACCCTTGTGCCCAATCCAGAGTTATGGATGGCTGTCGGGTTGTCACAAATGAACTATGGCATCCCAATACCTCCAGTTTTGTTCAGCTCAACTGTGATGAATCATAGATACTGTTGTCAGGGTAAAAGGAGGAGCTGCATACCTTTAAACAGGGTCTCAAAGTTCAATGCAATGTAGAAAATAAACTGAGCAATGCATCAATACTGGGCAACTAGCTACGCCACATCTGGTTTCATTTTCACTTGGTCAAAAGCTGGCAATTGTGTTTCCATTCTGTTGTGTAGTGCAGCTTGTTGTCTTGATTATCTTTGAATGACTGTGTGCACATATATGAAGTTTTAGTGCCTCTGATGTCTTTTTGTTTTTATCTCTGGCATTTTTGGCCAAGGCACTGTTTTTTGTATCAGTGTGCAGTATTTTATGTAACATCACTGTTACCTGCAAGTGTTCTATGTCATGAGTTTGTCTTTTTATTCAAGAAATAAAACTCCTGCATAGTAAGCTGTTATAACTTGAATACAGTCCCTCTAACTGATTTCAGGCCTAAAAAACCATGTTTTGTTGCTGAGCTAATATTTTATATTCTTTATGTCAAGCAACTCTCTGAAGTGTGTCCAATTACATTGAGTGTTTTCACTTGAACAGTGAAATAAGAAAAAATTGATCAAAGTAAGATTTCACTACCCAGAAATTTGCTCGAGGTAATTTTCAATAGCATATTATCCTCAGTGCTGAGAAACTGCTGTACACTGTTAACTGAAATATAGTATTGCTGTTTATGACATTAACACTCAGAACTTGCGGGATATGCTTAATGCAGAGCAGTGCTTTTTTTCCAGCAGGTATGGAATTTAATCAGCTGCAAATTGTTATGTCTTGTGTTACAAAAAATAGTATGTGGAATCAGCTAAAAATAGTGATGTACAATAAATAAAGTTATAATGCACAATAGTTCTTCAATTATAAACTACCAGTGAACCATGATTCTTTAAGTCACTAACTGCTCCCATTCTCAAATACATGGGTCGTTCAATAAGTAATGCCCCTCATTTTTTTTCTTCTCAGAACATATTTACTGTTAAGAATCAGAATTTGGTGACAACATACATCAACATATCTTCGCCATGTCCTATTTTTCTACCTAGTCTCCATTACGTTCTACGGCTGTACGCAAACGTTGTGGAAGAGCATGTATTCCCTGCTGGTAAAAGCTATTGTCCTGTAGGTGTAGCCATGTTTCACTGCATGACTGACACTCCCGTCACCTTCAAAGTGTCCAAAGTGAATAATGCGAAAAATGGCATCTGCACGATTCAGCATGTCTGGAGCAGTGGCTGTGACAGGACATCCCGAGCATGGCTGATCATGAGCTCTGTTTCGGCATTTCCTAAGGTCATAACTTTCTTTACCCATCGCCCAACTGTACTCCTATCAACTACAGCATCACCATACACTGTACACACAAATGTTTATGGATGTTCACCATGGTTTCTTCTCCTGCACACAAGAATTCAATAACCCAAAATATGCACAGTGTCTTGAAAACATACAATACGGTCCCCCATTTTAAGTCCGGGCCCAGGTTTCCAGCCTCCTAATGGTCAGCTCTAGCTGCCTCATCGTGGTCATAAGATCAGCGGAAGAGTAGAAGATTGCCAAGTCATCCACAAACAAAGAGCATTTGACAGGGCTCCCGACTGCGGAGGAAATGCCACTGATAGCGATGGCAAACAATGTGACACTGAGGACACAGCCCTGGGGCACAACATTCTCCTGAACATAGCAATCAGACATGGCAGGCATCCACGTAGTTCCCATTCATGAGACTGGTGAAGGATGTTGTACCTCCAAGTACTGTCATATGCTTTTTTGAGGTCAAAAAACACACAAAATAAATGCTTTTGGTGTAAGGAGGACTCATATATCGTCATCTCCAGTAGAATTAGTTGTCAAGAGTGGAACGGTAGCACCTAAAACCACACTGGTATTGGCTCGGGTGACCTCGGGACTCAAGCAACCAGACGAGGCGGCGATTGACTGTGCGTTCAAGAGTCTTGCCCATACAACTGGTAAGGGCAACACTTCGATAACTGTTAGGGGCGCTACGGTCCTTGCCTGGTTTCCAGAATGGAATTAATATTGCCTCCTTCCACGTTGTGGGGTACTGTCCATCAAACCATATCTGATTGAAACAAGAGAGGAGCTTACCTTTCACTTCAGGACACAGATGACGAAGCATGGTATAATAGATATTATCAGGTCCTGGAGCAGTGTCTCTGGCTGCAGATAAAGCTGATTCCAGTTCCCACATGGAGAATGGAAGGTTTTAGACTTCCTCATTACACAAGAAGAAATTGAGCTTCCTCATCTCTGCAGTCCAACGGAATACCTGAACAGCAGGAGCTTGTCTGGATGACTTAGTAACAGTAAAGAAGTGTTCAGCTAAAACATGAGCCACGTCTTCTGGCATATCCACCAACACCCCATTATTTGACAAGGCTGTAAGGGGATGTGGATTACCCTTGCCTGAAATCCATCTTATTGATTCCCAAACGTGCGCAGCAAAAGTGGACCAATTAATGGAAGTCATGAATTCCCTCCAGGAAGCCCTCTTCCATTCTTTGATTGCTCGCCTTGCATGTGCTCTCACAGACCTGAAGGCATGAAGACTGTCTGTAGTTGGACACTGCTTGAAGTTCCGCAGAGCTGTCTGTCTGGCCCTGATGGCCAATCAACAGTCATCATTCTACAGATGTACAAGTCGTCGTCTGAGGTGGTTACTAGACCTGGGGATGGACTCTGAGGCAGCCCTTTGGATCTCATGAGTGATATGGGGCACCACCTCCAGTGCACAACCTTTTGTTCAAAAATAGTCTGTCAACTGTATTGTAACCAATTTGCCCTTTGTATCGCCCATCTGTGCAGTCTCCTGTTGACCACCATCCTAGTCAGCAAATGGATCCACACTGGGAAGTGGCCACTAGAATGTAAATCGGGAACCAATTTCCACTGAACTGTGTCTGCAATAGCTGGGGAACAAAAACAAAGGTCAATAGCTGAAAAAGACTCTGTAGCTGTGGAAAAGTGACTCATCTGACTCGCATTCAGACGGCAGAATGGACAAGCCGCTCAATCATCCGACGCATGGAGCAAGTAGTAGCCGAGCCCCACAGCGCATTGTGGGCATCAAAGTCCCCCACAATGAGGAATGTGTGTGGGAGTGCCTGGAAGAGGTCTGCCAGTGCATCTGCATCCAAAGCGTCATTGGGGGGCAGATACAAAGAACACACAGTGGTGGTAAAGAGAGTGAGAACTTTCACAGCAATTGTTTGCATGGTCGTGGTAAGAGTGACAGGAGAGGATTGGCATCTGTCATCAAGGAAAATAGCTACTCCACATCTAGCTCATTCTCCAAGTAGTATCGCCCTTCCTGTATATGTGGTAGCTCCGTAATGCAGCTGTGTCTGTGACTTTAAGATGTGTTTCTTGTAAGCAGGTGCAGAAAGGTTTATCCTGTACCAGTAAGTGCAATTCTTCCAAATGTGAGTGATATCCATTCAAATTCCACTGCAACACAGAAGTCCCTGTGGAAGCCATTGGTTAACGATGGCGGTTCTTTTCTGTCTCCCTCGGAGGCGGTGATTTACCGGGGAGGTCAGGGGGAATGTTAGCAGGGTTCCATGCTCTCTGGTTCCTCTGAATGGAAGTCCATATCCTCAAGAGCAAAGTCTCCATCAGGAAGTGCAAGAGCTCGTCAATCCAAAGGTTTACCTACCACTTTCTTGGACTTAGAACTACTTTCCAAAGGATGTTTTTATTACTGATAGGAGGAGGCGGTTGCCTGGGTTGCGGAGATGGCTAAGTTGGCTTCTGATGTTGGGGAGTGGTATGTGGCTTAGGTCGTAAGCCTACTGCTGATGGCTTCCGAACGACATCAGTTGCAAGTTGAGCATTTCCCCCACAGGTACATCAACAAGTGCACGTGCTCGTAATTGAATCTGTGGTCTGAGTTTGTCTGGAGGCATCAACATTTAGCAATTGGTGTCTTAAGGGCTGATGCAAAACAAGTAGCAAAAACCAGTGGTTGCATGGCTTTGAAAGCCTTTTTAGCTTCACCATAGGGTATGCAGCTCTTTACTTTCAACTCATGAATTATCCTTTCGTCGTTGTAAACCCCACACTTTCTGCTCCACACTGGCTGATCTCCAGAGCAGTTTACACATTTCTGAGGAAGTGTATAAGGAGTCCCTGACTCATGAGTGGAGCCTCCACAATTGCCACACGTAGCCTTCCTGTTACATCCCATAGTGGTATGGCCAAATCTTTGACAGTTATAGCATTGCATGGGGCTAGGAACAAAAGAGCGAACCTCAAGGCGGATATAGCCTGCAAGGATATGTTCCGGTAATTCTGGAGTACTAAATGTTAGAATACACATTGTCGATATTTCCAATTTGCCATTGACTCTCCTCATATAATTCTGCGCCTCCATGATGCCCACATCCTTCCACTCCTCACATAAATCTGCGGGTTCCACCTCCCGGTGCAGGTAACCATGCCCTTACTAAAGTTAAGGGTGTTCTGTAACTCAGCCTTGACTGGATAGTCACCTAAGGCCTTACATCCCAGAAGCTTAGATATTTGGTTGGAATTATCAGTTTCAACTAAAAGCATACCATTTTGAAGTCTTGACACTTTTCAGAGACCCAGCAATACCTTCCAATGCTTTGTGAATATAGAAAGGGGATGTCTTCTCATTTCGCTTAATTACAATGAAAGTGTTATGGCACACTATTGCCCTGTTACTATTACTCTGAGGCTTCTTTTCGGGAGGACTCACCAACCGAACTCTCTTTGAGGAGTGGGTGAAGGTGCTACCTGATGGTACACCTGTCCTGTCAGGAGTAGTAGTTTCACGAGACAGTTCCATAGGGACCCCACGAGATGCTAGGGAAACAACCATCTATCCAGGCAGAGTCCTGCATGCCTGAGCAATCCTTATACAACTGGGGGATCAGGTGCCCCAGAGGTTGCCTGAAAGACTGTTTTACCTCAACAGCAATTCACCTCCTCAGCATGTAGCACACTTTGAGGTTGAGGGGTTTTCTATAGAGGAGTGTACATACCTCATGGTCCAGGCGATGAAACCAAGACCCCCGTTCTCCGAAACGTACAACATTCCACCGCTGCGCCGCATGGTGGTCGCTGAAGTATGACCAGAGCTTACAGTGACAAAGGACTGGTGGCACTTACCAGTTCCCAGCTCAGGAACCCCAGGGTCGCCAAGCCCGTACTCAGCAAATGAATGCTGAGCCCCTAAGGAGAGCTGAACTTAGGCTCACCCCAGAAATTTGCCCAGAAATTTGCATGCCCCTGTTGTCAGTTATCTAGATGGCATGTAGGCAGAAGACTCAGCAGCAACATGAAGGACAGCCAGAATGGTGGTCCCAGTTTACAGTTGGTAATGTAGTACTTCTACTGCCCCAGTAGTGGTGACATAGACACCCAGTACCTAAGTTGAAAAGCTTGCAGATGGGCAGATTGGTTCTTCATTCATGGAAGACTGCATAGCCCCCATCATCAGTTAGTCACTGTTGTGACCAGCAGGATTGCAACTTGCAGAGCAGAAGTCTCTTCCACAGCCAGAAAGCTGCAGACTTGCAGCAGTGGACTCCAAGTTGGCAGCAGCTTGTAGCCACTTGCTAGTTTTACCAGAGCATGCTGCAGTTTAACAGAGCCAGTCTTCCAGTGATACCCATAATGCAGATGGAAAGGGCTCACTCTGAGAATGAGCTTGTGGTGGTTTTATAGCAGGTGATGATGTGATTCCCCTCACAATGGTTACCAAATATGCTCTCGCTTTCTGAGCCTGTAAGCACTCCTAGCTTCTCTAGTATTTAACTTCAGGAAGTTCCTTTGTGAGAAGTTTGCATCCTGAGAGGTGTTCTGATGATATCTCTGAATGAAGTTACTACATTTAACCTCATTACAGTAGACCATTCTGTCTGTCTTGCACTATTGTGAAGTAGATGAATCAGTTGTTCTTGACTTCCCTCTCACTTTGTCTGATGAAACAAGTTCTCAGCTTGTTTGTATTTCAGGCCTCCTGTGTTGACATTCAGTTATAACACCAAAGCATGCCGGCAGATGCACCCACTTAGCAATGTCTTCGTCAGTTTGTAACAAAATTTTATCCCTGACTTATTATACTATTACATAGTCCAACAGTCCCCCATCCTTTATAAAATTTGTCCCAAATTTTTGTGGCTTCCTACTAGCTGAAATGTATTATTAACCCATCCTTTAGAGAATACCTTCGTTACAAAAATTGAAATTTATCTCACAAATCTTAACCTTCTTAAAATATTATACTAATTCCTAATCAATTTCTTACTCATACTTCTTAGTGCTTACGCATGTGATTCACTCGAACTACTCTGTAGTATTTCCTGACATATTGCAAACCAAGCAATGGGTAACTTATGCACAGTTAATTCTAGGTGTTGTATAGTTATTCTCTTGAGCGTATGTAAATTACACAAACTGCAACTAGAACCACTAAAGTACTTGTGTCCGAAACGTTTATGTTTATAATCTGATTACGTTGCTTCTCGCAATGCTATTGGATGTGTTGCAACACCTGGTATGCTATTAGTTGGTCTACTGAGTGAATGACATCTGTGTTCAGGGTATAATTTTAAAATGTTAGTTTTTGGAGTGGCAATATCTCTCACAGCTTTTCTGGAAAAACAGCACAGAGTGTGTTCCAGTAATTTACCAAGTTCCCACTATTTTTGAACTCAATTTTGGACATACCCTGTGGCTTTTCTTTTCCATCAGTTGATATTTTAACCCGCTCTTTCAGTACATTATCTGGAACCTTGTATTTAAAACAAAATATACCCTTGCATTTGTCAAAAACTACGTTTACTTGCAAACTACTTGCAGTACTATCTTACAGTTAAAACACTGACTATGCCTTGCAGTTCCCTATCTCCTTATACATCTCCTTTTTAAAACCAAATTCCTTGTGCTCTTTGGTATCTTACTGTGTGCACTCAATCCTTGTGATGCCATAGGCAGTTTCAGTGGTTCTACTTACACAATAATACACCCTTGCAGTGTCATCTCCCTTGTAACTGTCCCCCTCAGCTGAAACAATGTCTCCATGAATTTGACAGAGCTTTTAATAAATTACGCAAGTTTTCTCTTACCTTCATTATCTATAACATTGCAAGTAACATCACATTCATGCTGATCTTCATCCACATTCTCCTGAAAGGATTCCGTCTTGTCATCTCTACCATTAGCCTCAGACGAATTTTTTCCCCTCTTACTCTCTACCTCCCTCTTTTGTAGGAGGAGGTGCCACCCCAAATGATGACGAATCTGTGTCCTTCAGAAGCAAATGTGTCTGTAGTTCTTCATTATCAACAACATTCACAACATGACTAGCATCATTGCTAGCTTCCTGTGCAACCCCAATAGTATCTACCTTAAAATCACCATCTGCAGTTCCTCTCTGCGCAATGCAAAAATCAGTGTCACATGTACTTCCCTGTACATCTGGCCCAGGATGCACTGCCTCATAAACAACAACCACTGTCACCCATGGCATAGATACTGGTGCACCTAAATCAATCACCCATGTTATTCACACACACTCATTTACTTAAGTACACCCTACACTTACTTCATTCAGTTTTACACTTCAGATTACACATTTTCCCACGATATTGGAGCTGATGCTTCTATACCACTTTTCTTAAGTATATTAAACCAACTCACAGATATCTGCACAATGGCACTAGCATCAACTTCATCTTCTACTATCCTAATCTTCCCATTCAGCAAATCAGTTAACTAGTTATGCTGTTCTGTCCGCCTAACAACCGACACTTGAGCACTTGTGTCCACCATGAATTCACGTTACTTATTGCTCACTGAGCCAAGAAGGCAATAATCTATCTCTGTACATGTCCTTGCAGAGCACCATTCCATTCAAAATAACCCTTGATGGTTAAGGCAATTGTGTTTGCATTTAACAAATGCTTCTTCTTACTGCACTTCTTTGTCTTACTATTTCTGCTGTCACAAAGCCTATGTGTAAATTCACCATATTCCAAGCACTGGCGACATTGCCTCTTCATGTGCCCCATTTGTCCACACCTGTAGCATTTAACATCAGACTGGAAAACATCTTGGTCACTCCATATCGGAGTTGCAAATTCTTTTTCCTCTAACTTTGAGGCAGAAGACACATCAATACGATTCTCCATTCTCACCTTTCGTGATATATACACTGAAATACCCCTCATGGATATGTCAAAGTCCCTATGCTGTTTCCCACAATAGGACTCTATCCACCACTTCACTGTGCGTCAACTGATAAGTGTACAAGTTCAGCTTACGAATTCTGCCAGAGAATGCCTCTACTGATTCATTATGTTTCTACACTGAGCTCTCCATGATCTTTTCTCTGAAAAATCTCGCACAGATTTGCTTGCAGTCAGCTCATTACACACTTGACTCACCAAGAGTTTCATGGTATAAGACATATGTTTTAGTGTCACCTGTTAACTGTAACTGAGTCATAGAAAGACATGTTGCACTGGACTAATTCCATAAGCAAGCTGCTTCCTTAACATCATCCAGAAAAGCTAACACATCATCAGATCTTTTTCCAGAAAAAGACGGAATGAGACTGGGTGCCATACGGCCCATACATGGAATAGGTACACTAACTATGGCCTAGATATCCAGTCCTTGTAACTGTGTCATCCAGGCTGCTGCATACAATGCTTCTCCAGTTCTGTCTACATTTCTTTCCAAGCCTGACTTTATTCTGTTCAGCTACCTGATTTTTCAAAACTTCAATGGTTTTATTCAAAGTTACTAAATGTTTTTCTGGTCATTGTGTAACCTCCATTTTGAACTGCACTTCACAACAAGTGGGATTCCTTTATATTGATACAGCACCAATAATCAAAAATTACTGTAAAAGTCTTTTTTCCGTATCATAGCCCAGCGAGACTCACTGCACTGTTGTGCTTCATAGCCAAATCCTTTACAAGTTCTATATCTACATACGTATTCTGTAAGTCACTGTACAGTGCATAGCAGAGGGTACCCTCTACCACTACAAGACATTTCGTTTCCTGTTCCACACGCAAATAGATAGAGGACAAAACAGCTGTCTTTATGCCTCCATATGAACCCTAATTTCTCATATCTTATCGTCATGGAGAAGAAGTAAAAACTTTGAGGTTCGCCGATGACATTGGAATTCTGTCAGAGACAGCAAAGGACTTGGAAGAGCAGTTGAACGGAATGGACAGTGTCTTGAAAGGAGGATATAAGATGAACATCAACAAAAGCAAAACGAGGATAATGGAATGAAGTCAAATTAAGTCGGGCGATGCTGAGGGAATTAGATTAGGAAATGAGACACTTAAAGTAGTAAAGGAGTTTTGCTATTTGGGAAGCAAAATAACTGATGATGGTCGAAGTAGAGAGGATATAAAATGTAGACTGGCAATGGCAAGGAAAGCGTTTCTGAAGAAGAGAAATTTGTTAACTTCAAGTATAGACTTAAGTGTCAGGAAGTCATTTCTGAAAGTATTTGTATGGAGTGTAGCCATGTATGGAAGTGAAACATGGACGATAACTAGTTTGGACAAGAAGAGAATAGAAGCTTTCGAAATGTGGTGCTACAGAAGAATGCTGAAGGTAAGGTGGGTAGATCACGTAACTAATGAGGAGGTATTGAACAGGATTGGGGAGAAGAGAAGTTTGTGGCACAACTTGACTAGAAGAAGGGATCGGTTGGTAGGACATGTTTTGAGGCATCAAGGGATCACAAATTTAGCATTGGAGGGCAGCGTGGAGGGTAAAAATCGTAGAGGGAGACCCAGAGATGAATACACTAAGCAGATTCAGAAGGATGTAGGTTGCAGTAGGTACTGGGAGATGAAGAAGCTTGCAAAGGATAGAGTAGCATGGAGAGCTGCATCAAATCAGTCTCAGGACTGAGGACCACAACAACAACAACATCGTCATGCTTTTGTGTGAAATTTATGCTGGCAGCAGCAGAATTGTTCTGCTGGTTCTCTAAATTTTCTCAATAATATTCCTCGAAAAGAACAGCTCCTTCCCTCCAGGGATTCCCATTTGAGTCCCCAAAAGATCGTCATAATACTTGCTTGCTGTTCAAACCTACCGGTAACAAATCCAGCAGACTGCCTTTGACCTGCCTCGATTCCTTCCTTTAATCCAACCTGGTGCGCATCCCAAACACTTGAGCCTTCTCTATCACAATCCTCACAAGCTCGTTCCATTTCATACTGCTTTGCAATGTTATGTCCAGATATTTAAATGATGTGACTGTGTCAAGAAGGACACTACTAATGCCCTATCTGAACATTACAGGTTTGTTTTTCCTACTCACCCGAATTAACTCACATTTTTCTACATTTATAGCTAGCTGCCACTCATCATATCAAATAGAAATTTTGTCTACATCATCTTGTATTCTCCTACAGTCACCCAACTTTGATATCTTCTCATACACAACAACATCACCAGCAAACTACTGCGGATTGCTGCCCATCGTCTCCATCAGACCATTTTTATTTATTTATTTATTTATTTTTTATTTATTTATTGTTCCGTGGGACCACATTTAGGAGAAGTCTCCATGGTCATGGATCGAGTCAATACATGAAATTATAACACGATTGTAGAAACAGATGAAATGCAATATAAGAAACATATTCAGGCGACAAGTCGTTAGTTTAAATAAAGAAAATCAAGAATGTAACACTGGAATTTGCTTAATTTTTTAGCTCTTCCAGGAGCTCCCCGACAGAATAGAAGGAGTGAGCCATGAGGAAACTCTTCAGTTTAGACTTAAAAGTGTTTGGGCTACTGCTAAGATTTTTGAGTTCTTGTGGTAGCTTATTGAAAATGGATGCAGCAGAATACTGCACTCCTTTCTGCACAAGAGTCAAGGAAGTGCATTCCACATGCAGATTTGATTTCTGCCTAGTATTAACTGAGTGAAAGCTGCTAACTCTTGGGAATAAGCTAATATTGCTAACAACAAACGACATTAAAGAAAATACATACTGTGAGGGCAATGTCAAAATTCTCAGACTATTGAATAGGGGTCGACAAGAGGTTTTCGAACTTACACCATACATAGCTCGAACAGCCCGTTTTTGAGCCAAAAATACCCTTTTTGAATCAGAAGAATTACCCCAAAAAATAATACCATATGACATAAGCGTATGAAAATATGCGAAGTATACTACTTTTCGTGTTGAAATGTCACTTATTTCAGATACTGTTCTAATGGTAAATAAAGCGGCATTTAGTTTCTGAACAAGATCCTGAACATGGGCTTTCCACAACAGCTTACTATCTATCCGTACGCCTAGGAACTTGAACTGTTCCATCTCGCTTATAACATGCCCATTCTGTCTGATTAAAATGTCAGTTCTTGTTGAATTGTGAGTTAGAAACTGTAAAAACTGAGTCTTACTGTGATTTAGCATCAAATTATTTTCCACAAGCCACGAAGTTATATCATGAACTACATTATTTGATAATGTTTCAATATTACACACAAGATCCTTCACTACCAAGGTGGCGTCACCAGCAAACAGAAATATTTTTGAATCACCTGTAATACTAGAAGGCATATCATTTATATAAATAAGAAACAGCAGTGGCCCCAGCACTGACCCTTGGGGAACGCCCCATTTAACAGTGCCCCATTGGGACTGAACATCATTACCACTCTCAATATTGCGGAAGATTACCTTCTGCTTTCTGTTCGTAAAGTAGGAGGCGAACCAATTGTAAGCTACTCCCCTTACTCCATAGTGTTCCAACTTCTGCAGTAATATTTTGTGGTCAACACAGTCAAAAGCCTTCGTTAAATCAAAGAAAACACCTAACATTCGCAACCTTTTATTTAATCCGTCCAAAACCTCACAGAGAAAAGAGACTATAGCATTTTCAGTTGTTAAGCCATTTCTAAAACCAAACTGTACATTTGACAGCAAATTATGTGAATTTAAATGCTGCAGTAACCTTGTATATACAACCCTCTCGATAACTTTAGCAAACACCGATGGCATAGAAATAGGTCTATAATTGTCAACATTATCCCTATCTCCCTTTTTATAAAGTGGCTTCACTACCGAGTACTTTAATCGGTCAGGAAACCGACCACTCCTAAAGGAAAAGTTACAGATATGGCTAAGTACTGAGCTAACATACGTGGAACAATACTTCAGTATTCTGCTAGATACCCCGTCATATCCATGAGAGTTCTTGGTCTTTAGTGATTTAATTATTAACTCAATCTCCCTCTTGTCAGTATCATGGAGGAGCATTTCAGGTAACAGTCTCTGAACACTTTTTTCTAAGAGCGCTATATGATTCCCTGTTGGGACTAGGTTTCTATTTAGTTCACCTGCTATATTCAGAAAGTGATTATTAAGTACTGTACATATATGCGACTTATCAGTAACACGGACATCCCCACTACGCACTGATTCTATATTCTCGACCTGTCTCTGCAGACCAGCCACTTCCTTTACGACTGACCATATGGTTTTAATTTTATCCTGAGACTTAGCTATTCTATCTGCATACCACATACTTTTTGCCTTCCTAATAACTTTTTTAAGCACCTTACAATACTGTTTGTAATGGGCTGCAGCATTTAGATTGTGACTGTTTCTAACGTTTTGATATAATTGCCACTTTGTTCTACAAGATATTCGTATCCCTTTAGTCAGCCACCCAGGCTGCCTGTTTGTGCTAGTACCCTGTTTTGAACGTTCTAACGGAAAGCAACTTTCAAAGAGCACGAGAAAAGTCTTGAGGAAAGCATTATATTTATCGTCTACTGTATCAGCACTATAAACATCTTGCCACTCTTGTTCCTTGATAAGGTTTACAAAAGTCTGTACAGCAACTGGATCAGCTTTCCTAAAAAGTTGGTAACTATATTTAACATGTGTTGCAGCACAAAAATCTTTTAGACTTAAAATTTGTGCATCATGATCTGAAAGGCCATTCACCTTTTTGCTAACAGAATGCCCTTCTAATAATCAAGAACCTCCTCTAGCTTTAGCAAAAATGTTGTGAAATCGGAGTCTGGGGATCTATAAATAACAACAGTAAGAAGTTTAGCTCCACTAAATTTAACCACACCTGCACAACATTCAAACACCTTTTCAGTGCAGTACTTTGAAACATCAATTGACTCAAATGGGATACCGTTTTTCACATACATGGCTACTCCCCCACACCGCAAAGAGCTCCTAGAAAAGCTGCCAGCCAACCTGTATCCTGGTAAAGGAAGCCTCTGAATTATCTCCTTATTTAAGAAGTGTTCAGATATACCAATAATTTCAGAGTCAACATCTATAAGCAGTTCAACATCTATAAGCAGTTCACTAACTTTATCTCTAATACCTTGTATATTTTGATGAAATATACTAATTCCCTCATTAATCGGATACCCAAGCTTTGTAGAAAGTGGTTTCTTTGTTAGAGAGACTTCCCTTAAGCAGGAATACCTATCAGCTGACTTCAATCTAAAAAAGGTACAGCTCTAACACCCACAACTACCGGAATTTTCCAATAAGTGATCCCACCACCCCCACCTATGCTGTCACCTATAAGTTTTGCCAACCTCCCCTTCCCATACCTGTTGAGGTGCAGGCCATGTCTAATGAAACCCGTCCTGCTGATAGACTCCACACACCACTGAAATGTGACTCATGCCTTCTGTCATCAGCGCACCCCCAAGTCTCATGTTATTACGCCTGACGGCTGTATTAAGATGAGGCTGATCGTGACGCTGAAACAGTTCCACGAAATGCACATTCGTGTTGCCAGTCTGAGTGGCTATCTTTTCCAGGTCACCATCTATGTCATTCTCCCCATCCCTATCAATACTATTACCAAACCCACCCACAATCACTACCTGATCCTCTTTAGTAAAATCCCTACATAACCCCCCTATGTTAAAAGTCACCTGAGCCAATCCTGCATTAGGCTTCACAATGCTGGTGACCTGGTACTCACTCCCCAAAACTTCCTGCAACTGCTGGCCTACACCTCTACCATGAGAACTACCTAACAGCAGAACCTTCTTCTTTCTCTTAGACTTTGCAACTGTCCTAGCCACCATAACTGCTGAGGTCTGCTGCATACTTCCTACATCTACAGCTACTAGAGATTCCTCTCCACTAGACTCTGACAGTTGGTCATATCTATTACAAACACCAATAGTAAAACTATCTGAAAATCTCCTTCTCCTAGCAGATCTCTTGCCAACAGCCAGCTCCCATTCCCCAACCCCCTTCTCCCTCCTCATCCTATCTAGCTCCTCCTGCGCGTTTTTCAACTGCACCTGAAGGGCACAGATCTTACGCTCCTGCTCCTCTATCAACTTACTCTTGCTACATAACCTGCAGTTCCAGGAGAGGATCTCACCAGAATGCCCACTGGCTTCCCCACTGCATTCCCCCCAGTGAAAATACTTCGAACAAGTCTCACACCGCAATCCACTACTCACGAACCTACGGCAAAGCCCACACTTCTCACTCATGGTAAAATTTTACAATTATTGAAACAAGAAAACAACTTTATCTAAGTTCCGCTACTACAATAAGAAGATGTTAAAAACTGACTACAATAATCACAAACTTGCTCTACAAGGGAAGTAACTACTATTATTGACAGTATTAATCAACAACAAATGAGAATCAAACAAAATACTAACACAGAAAGAAAAACAAACGTCTAATGACAGTAACGAAACTGGAAGCAGTTCGCAAAAATTTCTTCTGAAGTTATTTCACCGGAAAACACCAAGAACACCGGTTGAAGACTACTAAAGTTCCTAAATAAACCACTACACAAACAATTAATTAGTACTAAGCTTTCGATGCGCCGCTACAGCTGCAACTGGTCAGCGCGGAATGTAAACACGGGTAAGAGGTTAAGTTGCTCGATACGAAAGACTCACAAATATCAGGCCACAACACAAGAAATGCAGAGGTGAATGAAGAAACCACTAATAAGTCACTTATATAGTAAATATTATCACAAAAACAGTTAAAATATATATCTGAAACCTAAAAATAGATGAAAACTTAGAGCGCGATCTCACACGCAGTCACGCGCTTAAGTATGTGTATAAAGTTTCATGTAACTCACGCTGCATTAGTACAGAGTGACTCAAGCCTCATAAATTACAAAACTAACACTTAGTCAGGTGTAAATATTCTTCTCTACAGTTACATCTGAACTGTGATAGGTCTGCAGGCTCTTATGGCACATAAAAATGTCACTTTCAAATTACTATGCAGATCCTTCTGACTCAACATGCCACAAAACAAAAGAAAAAGAAAACAGGCCACCTGAACTTGGTCATCCACCACACTGCTTGATGACAGTCGACTTGCAGCAGGATTTTGGAACATATATCGTGTTCAACCCCCCATGAACCATGGACCTTGCCATTGGTGGGGAGGCTTGCGTGCCTCAGCGATACAGATGGCTGTACCGTAGGTGCAACCACAACGGAGGGGTATCTGTTGAGAGGCCAGACAAACATGTGGTTCCTGAAGAGGGGCAGCAGCCTTTTCAGTAGTTGCAGGGGCAACAGTCTGGATGATTGACTGATCTGGCCTTGTAACATTAACCAAAATGGCCTTGCTGTGCTGGTACTGCGAACGGCTGAAAGCAAGGGGAAACTACAGCCGTAATTTTTCCCGAGGGCATGCAGCTTCACTGTATGATTAAATGATGATGGCGTCCTCTTGGGTAAAATATTCCGGAGGTAAAATAGTCCCCCATTCGGATCTCCGGGCGGGGGGGGGGGGGGGGGGGGGGGACTGCTCAAGAGAACGTCGTTATCAGGAGAAAGAAAACTGGCATTCTACGGATCAGAGCGTGGAATGTCAGATCCCTTAATCGGGCAGGTAGGTTAGAAAATTTAAAAAGGGAAATGGATAGGTTAAAGTTAGATATAGTGGGAATTAGTGAAGTTCGGTGGCAGGAGGAACAAGACTTTTGGTCAGGTGATTACAGGGTTATAAATACAAAATCAAATAGGGGTAATGCAGGAGTAGGTTTAATAATGAATAAAAAAATAGGAGTGCGGGTTAGCTACTACAAACAGCATAGTGAACGCATTATTGTGGCCAAGATAGACACAAAGCCCATGCCTACTACAGTAGTACAAGTTTATATGCCAACTAGCTCTGCAGATGATGAAGAAATTGATGAAATGTATGACGAGATAAAAGAAATTATTCAGGTAGTGAAGGGATACGAAAATTTAATAGTCATGGGTGACTGGAATTCGTCAGTAGGAAAAGGGAGAGAAGGAAACATAGTAGGTGAATATGGATTGGCGGGAAGAAATGAAAGAGGAAGCCGCCTTGTAGAATTTTGCACAGAGCTCATAGCTAACACTTGGTTCAAGAATCATAAAAGAAGGTTGTATACCTGGAAGAATCCTGGAGATACTAAAAGGTATCAGATAGATTATATAATGGTAAGACAGAGATTTAGGAACCAGGTTTTAAATTGTAAGACATTTCCAGGGACAGATGTGGATTCTGACCACAATCTATTAGTTATGATCTGCAGATTGAAACTGAAGAAACTGCAAAAAGGTGGGAATTTAAGGAGATGGGACCTGGATAAACTGAAAGAACAAGAGGTTGTAGAGAGTTTCAGGGAGAGCGTAAGGGAACAATTGACAGGAACGGGGGAAAGAAATACAGTAGAAGAAGAATGGGTAGCTCTGAGGGATGAAGTAGTGAAGGCAGCAGAGGATCAAGTAGGTAAAAAGACGAGGGCTAATAGAAATCCTTGGGTAACAGAAGAAATATTGAATTTAATTGATGAAAGGAGAAAATATAAAAATGCAGTAAATGAAGCAGGAAAAAAGGAATACAAACGTCTCAAAAATGAGATCGACAGGAAGTACAAAACGGCTAAGCAGGGATGGCTAGAGGACAAATGTAAGGATGTAGAGGCTTGTCTCACTAGGGGTAAGATAGATACTGCCTACAGGAAAATTAAAGAGACCTTTGGAGAGAAGAGAACCACTTGTATGAATATCAAGAGCTCAGATGGCAACCCAGTTCTAAGCAAAGAAGGGAAGGCAGAAAGGTGGAAGGAGTATATAGAGGGTTTATACAAGGGCGAAGTACTTGAGGACAATATTATGGAAATGGAAGAGGATGTAGATGAAGACGAAATGGGAGATAAGATACTGCGTGAAGAGTTTGACAGAGCACTGAAAGACCTGAGTCGAAACAAGGCCCCAGGAGTAGACAACATTCCATTAGAACTACTGATGGCCTTGGGAGAGCCAGTCATGACAAAACTCTACCATCTGGTGAGCAAGATGTATGAGACAGGCGAAATACACTCAGACTTCAAGAAGAATATAATAATTCCAATCCCAAAGAAAGCAGGTGTTGACAGATGTGAAAATTAACCGAACTATCAGTTTAATAAGTCACAGCTGTAAAATACTAACGCGAATTCTTTACAGACGAATGGAAAAACTGGTAGAAGCGGACCTCGGGGAAGATCCGTTTGGATTCCGTAGAAATGTTGGAACACGTGAGGCAATACTAACCTTACGACTTATCTTAGAAGAAAGATTAAGAAAAGGCAAACCCACGTTTCTAGCATTTGTAGACTTAGAGAAAGCTTTTGACAATGTTAACTGGAATACTCTCTTTCAAATTCTGAAGGTGGCAGGGGTAAAATACAGGGATCGAAAGGCTATTTACAATTTGTACAGAAACCAGATTGCAGTTGTAAGAGTTGAGGGGCATGAAATGGAAGCAGTGGTTGGGAAAGGAGTGAGACAGGGTTGTAGCCTCTCCCCGATGTTATTCAATCTGTATATTGAGCAAGCAGTAAAGGAAACAAAAGAAAAATTCGGAGTAGGTATTAAAATTCATGGAGAAGAAGTAAAAACTTTGAGGTTCGCCGATGACATTGTAATTCTGTCAGAGACAGCAAAAGACTTGGAAGAGCAGTTGAACGGAATGGTCAGTGTCTTGAAAGGAGGATATAAGATGAACATCAACAAAAGCAAAACGAGGATAATGGAATGTAGTCAAATTAAATCGGGTGATGCTGAGGGAATTAGATTAGGAAATGAGACACTTAAAGTAGTAAAGGAGTTTTGCTATTTAGGGAATAAAATAACTGATGATGGTCGAAGTAGAGAGGATATAAAATGTAGACTGGCAATGGCAAGGAAATTGTTTCTGAAGACGAGAAATTTGTTAACATCGAGTATATATTTAAGTGTCAGGAAGTCGTTTCTGAAAGTATTTGTATGGAGTGTAGCCATGTATGGTAGTGAAACATGGACAATAACTAGTGTGGACAAGAAGAGAATAGAAGCTTTTGAAATGTGGTGCTACAGAAGAATGCTGAAGATAAGGTGGGTAGATCACGTAACTAATGAGGAGGTATTGAATAGGATTGGGGAGAAGAGAAGTTTGTGGCACAACTTGACTAGAAGAAGGGATCGGTTTTTAGGACATGTTTTGAGGCATCAAGGGATCACAAATTTAGCATTGGAGGGCAGCATGGAGGGTCAAAATCGTAGAGGGAGACCAAGAGATGAATACACTAAGCAGATTCAGAAAGATGTAGGTTGCAGTAGGTACTGGGAGATGAAGAAGCTTGCACAGGATAGAGTAGCATGGAGAGCTGCATCAAACCAATCTCAGGACTGAAGACCACAACAACAACAACAACATCGTGTTCAAACATTAGGAATTGCCTTGTGAAACACAACTAACTCTTTACTGACACAAAGTGTTGAATGCTATTGACAAGGGATTTCAAATAGTTTCTGTATTTCCAGATTTCCAGAAGGCTTGTGACACTGCACCTCACAAATGGCTTGTAGTCAAATTGCATGCTTATGGAATATCATCTCAATTATGTGAATGAATTTGTAATTTCCTGTCAGAGAGGTCACAGTTTGTAGTAACTGATGGAAAGTCATCGAGTAAACTAGGAGTGATTTCTGGCATTCCCCATGACAATGTTATAGGCCCTCTGCTGTTTCTTATCTATATAAATGATTCAGGAGACAAGCTGTCTTAGGTTGATTGCAGATAATGTTGTCGTTTATCATCTAATAAAGTCATTAGAAGATCAAAATAATTTGCAAAACAATTAAGAAAAGATATATGTATGGTGTGAAAATTGGCAGCTAACCCTAAGTAAAGAAAAGGGCGATGTCATCCACACGAGTGTTAAAAGAAATCCATTATACTTCAGTTACATGATAAATCAGTCAAATCTAAAGGCCATAGATTCAACTAAATACCTAGGAATTACAATTATGAACAACTTAAATTGGAAAGAACACACAGAAAATGTTATGGGGAAGGTGCATCAAAGACTGTTTTTTATTGACAATACACTGAGAAGATGCAACAGATCTACTGGAGAGACTGCCTACATTATACTTGTCCATCCTCTCTTAGAGTACTGCTGTGCGGTGTGGGATCCTTACAAGAAAGGATTAGCAAAGTACATCAAAAAAGTCCAATGAAGAGCAGCACATTTTGTATCATCAAGAAATAAGGGATAGTGTCACTGACATGATGCAGGATTTAGGGTTTTGTTGTAGCAGAATCTTCCTACAAAATTTCAATCCCCAACTTTCTCCTCCAAATGTGAAAAAAATTTTTTGATACTGACCTACATAGGGAGCAACAATCATCATAATGCAATAAGGGAAATCAGAGCTCGCACTGAAAGATACATATGTTCGCTTTTTCCACACACTGTTCGAGTCTGGAATAATAGAAATTATTGTGAAGGTGGTTCAATGAACACAATGCAAGGCACTTAAGTGTGATTTGCAGAGTATCGATGTAGATGAAGATGAAGAAACACATGACATCGCACAATGAATAGATTTCAGTATCTAAGCTACTAGGGAAGTTCGAAGCTTCTGTCCAGATAGGATATAATTAATTTTTGTATGATGAAGGTGTAAAAATGGTAACCACATACATCAGAGGATAGATTATATGTACCTGGTCTGAAGAAAAATCTTTTTTCAATGGGAGCATCAGCCAGTAATAAGATCAAATTTAAAAACAGTAGGATATAGGCATTTAATGCGAAGCTAGTGGCAATTGGTATAAAAGGTGAAAGTCAGCATTACACCATGTGATTTTGTATGAAAAATACTGAATATCCAAACTGTGCATCATCTGATTTAGCTCTGTTATGGTAAAAGAGATTGCGACATGTAAACATGATAATTTGAAGAAAATTGCTGACAGCAGTTATATTCCAAATTTAAAATCAAATGCTTCAAACACGTTTTCTGTAAATCCTGCCAGAATGGTAAACTGCACAGCAAGGGATTTAGATAAAATCTGCAGACACTGGATTCTGTGGTCAAGATGATATCCAACAAGTGTTTCTAATTATTTTTGTTCAATATGGACCAATTCTCATCAATAACATCAGATATGCCAATGACACTGTCTTACTCGCAACCAGGCTGGAAGACCCACAAAAAATACTAAACACCATTACTGAGTAAAGTAATACCATATGGTTACATCTAGATGACAAGCAGATAAAATGGATGGTTTTTAGCAGAAACTGAGATGAAATTCAGGGTAATTACACTAGGTAATAATAACATCAATAGGGTTGCTTCATATAAATATTTGGGGTGTCAAATCAATGATAGCTGGGACTTTTCTCATGAAATTTGTTGCTGTATTTAACAAGCCAGAAGTTCTTTCGAGAAAAATGAAGAAAGTTCTGACTAGCCATTGTATAAATACTGCACTTCACAATTGATTACTTCACTGCAATGTGTTCAGTATCCTACTCTATGGAGTCATGAACACTTACCGCAGTACTAGGTATGTAAGTGGAGCCATTTGAAATGTGGGCATATTGAAAGATATTAAGGATACTATGGACAGATGAAGTCACTAAAGTGGCTGTACTGTGGTATATGAACAAAGGTTTGGAAATGCTCCATTCCATCAAGAGGGGAAAATTCTAATACTTTGGTCATATAATGTGCATCAACAAGTACAAACTCAAGCCAATTGTTTGGAGTGAGCACAGATCCGCTGCTCAGAAAAGCCATGGACAAACAACAGATCATGTTATTGATCGCCAATTTTCTTAGAGGGTGAGACACTTGAAGAAGAAGAAGAAGAAGAAGAAGAGGAAGAGGAAGAGGAAGAGGAAGAGGATTAATTCTGGAAAAATCAAACAAAGCTCTAAGTGATGCAGCAGGATAGACCAGGGTATTTTATAACTTGGGTGGGCAGCAGAATACCACATAGGGATGGATGAGAAGGATTACAGGGTAAGGTGTTCCTCATTACTGGCATGATGACAACTAACCAAAGCTCTGGCGAAGGATATGATTGTTTTCCAGTCCTAAGTAATATGGGCTGATGCAGGTAGTGCTCCAATGCAACTGGTTCAGGGTGGGGTTGGGTGCGGTGAGGTGGGGAGGTCTGAGGGTTAGAAGGATATGTGGTTATGGTATGGAATATATGCTTGTGGACAACAGGTGCAGTGTATTGTCTGTTTGTGATGGTCTTACTAAGTCCTTCACCATAGTGTGAAAGGGATTGCTCGACATTATAAATGTGCCATACATGGATGGGCAGACTGTATGAGAGAGTATTTTTGGTGTGGAAGGGAAGACAAATCTTTGCCCACTCCCATCGTCATTACATGTGGGCCCTCTCATGTTAGGATCTAAGTGACCTGCCCTTCTCTTTTTTATCCTTCCCCAATCTATCCCTCTCTCCTCCCCAAGGTAGGATCTATTAGCTAGGATAGTACGTCACCTTTAGCAGTGGGATTATGTTCCAATAACTCTAATGCTATTTGACTTCACCACATTTTACATCATTTCAATCATTAATGTGCATTTAAGGTGTTGAATCACAGACAGGCACAACAAAAAGACTACTAAACAAGTAAGCTTTTGTCCAAAAGATCTTCTTCTGAAGTAGACAACACACACACACACACACACACACACACACACACACACACACACACACACACACGGCACCATCTCTGGCTGCGAAGGCATGACTGTGAGCAATTGCAGATGATAGGATAATCTAGGTGGTATAGCAGTCACGTATGTGAGAGTTATGTTTGTGCGAAAGTTTGTGTGAATGCTGTCTAATTTCTGAAGATCTTTTGGCTGAAAGCTTACTTCTTTAGTAGTCTTTTTGTTGCACCTGTCTGCAACTCAGCATCTCCACTATATGGTGAATAGCAATCTATCCTTTTCAAACTACTGTCATTATTTCATTCTGGATTTTCCAGTGTTAAATGCGCATTTAAGGACTTTTTAAAGTTAGCCCACGATGAGACTGTGCTAGGTAAAGAAAAGGTGAAGCTTCCATAAGATTTCGGGATTGCAGCCGGATCTCATCGACTTCTTTCATCGAAAGTAGGCAGAATTTTAAAGAAACATCATGTGAAAGCAATCTTCCGGCCACCCACAAAGACTCGTGCTCTTCTGGGCTCAGCCAAGGATGATCTGAGATTACGGAAGGCTGGAATTTATAAAATACCTTGCGAGTGTGGGAAAGCCTACATTGGTCAAACCACACGCGCAGTACACGACCGCTGCGTTGAACATGAGCGCCACACTCACCTTTTACAGCCCAGTAAGTCGGCCATAGCCGAACATTGTATTTCCACAGGACATACTATGGATTATTCGGCCACGAAAATCTTGGCCCCATCGAGATCCTTCTGGGATTCAGTTGTGAAGGAATCCGTCGAAATACGTTTAGCGGAAAATCTCATTAATCGTGATGGCGGCTTTTTATTGAATAAGGCCTGGGACCCGTTGATTTCTTTAATTTCAACCAAAAGAAAATTTTTTATGGCTTCTGACATGTCGAGTGACAAGTAATTTTATATTTAATATTGAAATTTTCCTTTTATTATTTTGGACACATCTTGTGTGCATGTTTTACTTTTTTCATGCATTCGTTGGCACTCCATAGATGCAGTAATATTGTAGAGGGCCTTGGAATCGACAGGTGGCGCGCATGCTACGGTAACTTGCGCATGCGCGCCTGCGGCACTTTTAAGTATAAATAGAGCGACTTGCACTAGCAATCTCCAGTGTCAAACACTTGCCTGAAGATGGCTGTAAGGTTGGCAGCCGAAATATCGTGGAAAGAAGTCGATGAGATCCGGCTGCAATCCCGAAATCTTATGGAATATTCGATACGCCGGGAAAATTTCAAGAGTCACAAAAGGTGAAGCTGTTGACTTGAAATGGCATTGAAACACAGTGTCACTGCCAAAGACACAAAGAATATTTTGAATTCATTTCAATAATTTAGTCAAAGAGAGAAATACATGACTCCTTACTGGCATTAAGTGGAGACGTTAGCTAGTAGCATTTGACATGCAATTTTAGAGCCTACACTTATGAAAATTATAGTAACGCATTGGACTGAGAACATCAGGGTGTACTTTCACATAGAAATATTCCCAAATGATATGTTCAGGCAGCATCAGAGTTCCAAAGTTAAGAACAAAAGAGCATCAGAATCTTTTTCATATTACCACAGCCTTGCTAAAAATAAGGATATTGTAAGCATCCACCATGGAGCTCAGTAACCTTTGATAAAGCTATTTCAAGTAGATGTGTTCCATTTTAAAGTCTCTTACCAGATTACAGATTCCCAGATAGCCCATCTACAGTGGTAGGACAAGCCAATTACACTTAAACTGTATACACGTATCACTACAGTGCCTCCTCCCCCCATATATAATACAGTTAGTAGCTTATTGAATACTATTAACCAATGTGTCCTCCTTTTGCTTTAATGAGCTTCTGAACACATTATGGTATACATTCAACCAGGTTGGAAAAAATGTTTCATAGTTCATCATGAAATCACAATTTTACAAACATATGAACATGTGGTTTTTTGTTGATCAGTCTGTTTTACCAAGACACCTTTTCACACGATTTCAAATTCTCAATGGGGTTTAAGTCTGGTGAATTACTAGGCCCCTGAAGCACATTAATGCTGTTTGCTTCCATGAACATCTTGACTGCTTTAGGCCAGACCATGTTGAAATGTTCCCCCACCCACTGCAGAGAACTATGGGAATGGCACAATTTTGCACCTAATGATTTCTATGTGTTTGACTGAGCTCATCATGCCATCAACTGGAACTTGTCCCCCACGGTCACTTTCAGCAAAGAAATCCCAAAACATTTTTTGGGAGGTTATTTTACAATCTGTTCAAGATACTCAGCTCTCACTACCTCATGGGTGCTTCACATGACAATCCTTGCTCCCTATCCTTGAACAATAATATGTGACTCATCACTGAAAATAACACATTTCCAATCATTGGAGGTCCAATATTTATATATTCTGGTACATGGCAACCATTTTTTCCTCATGGCAGGTGTTAACAACTGCTTCTTTATTGGCTTTTGTGCTTTCCGCCTCCAACCAAGAAGCCTACATCACACTGCTAAGGGTAAATTTCAATACCAGTAGCCAATGAACCTCTCTTACTTGTCTTGTGAGGATGAATTCTACTTTTTCTAAGTATTGTTTAATCCTAGGGATGGTTTTCCATTTTCGTCCACATCTGCCTTTACTCTTTGGAGACAAGGATGCAGTATTGGTGACAAATGTGTACAGTGTGCAGAACTCTTTAACAAACATTTTATAACTGTTACTGAAAAGATGGGGTTGTCAGGTTCTGTAGAAGCTGCTATGGAATACCTCAGACCAGACATTCCAAGTAACTTCCATAATATGAATTTGACTCTCACTACCACAGCAGGAATAATGTCCATCATAAAATATTTAAAATCAAAAACATCTAGTGGGTATGGTGAAATATAAACAAAGTTACTTTGTTGTTGTTGTTGTGGTCTTCAGTCCTGAGATTGGTTTGATGCAGCTCTCCATGCTACTCTATCCTGTGCAAGCTTCTTCATCTCCCAGTACCTACTGCAACCCATATCCTTCTGAATCTGCTTAGTGTATTCATCTCTTGGTCTCCCTCTACGATTTTTACCCTCCACGCTGCCCTCCAATGCTAAATTTGTGATCCCTTGATGCCTCAAAACATGTCCTACCAACCGATCCCTTCTTCTAGTCAAGTTGTGCCACAAACTTCTCTTCTCCCCAATCCTATTCAATACCTCCTCATTAGTTACGTGATCTACCCACCTTATCTTCAGCATTCTTCTGTAGCACCACATTTCAAAAGCTTCTATTCTCTTCTTGTCCAAACTGGTTATCGTCCATGTTTCACTTCCATACATGGCTACACTCCATACAAATACTTTCAGAAACGACTTCCTGACACTTAAATCTATACTAGATGTTAACAAATTTCTCTTCTTCAGAAACGATTTCCTTGCCATTGCCAGTCTGCATTTTATATCCTCTCTACTTCGACCATCATCAGTTATTTTATTCCCTAAATAGCAAAACTCCTTTACTACTTTAAGTGTCTCATTTCCTAATCTAATCCCCTCAGCATCACCCGATTTAATTTGACTACATTCCATTATCCTCGTTTTGCTTTTGTTGATGTTCATCTTATATCCTCCTTTCAAGACACTGTCCATTCCGTTCAACTGCTCTTCCAAGTCCTTTGCTGTCTCTGACAGAATTACAATGTCATCGGCGAACCTCAAAGTTTTTACTTCTTCTCCATGAATTTTAATACCTACTCCGAATTTTTCTTTTGTTTCCTTTACTGCTTGCTCAATATACAGATTGAATAACATCGGGGAGAGGCTACAACCCTGTCTCACTCCTTTCCCAACCACTGCTTCCATTTCATGCCCCTCAACTCTTACAACTGCAATCTGGTTTCTGTACAAATTGTAAATAGCCTTTCGATCCATGTATTTTACCCCTGCCACCTTCAGAATTTGAAAGAGAGTATTCCAGTTAACATTGTCAAAAGCTTTCTCTAAGTCTACAAATGCTAGAAACGTGGGTTTGCCTTTTCTTAATCTTTCTTCTAAGATAAGTCGTAAGGTTAGTATTGCCTCACGTGTTCCAACATTTCTACGGAATCCAAACGGATCTTCCCCGAGGTCCGCTTCTACCAGTTTTTCCATTCATCTGTAAAGAATTCGCGTTAGTATTTTGCAGCTGTGACTTATTAAACTGATAGTTCGGTTAATTTTCACATCTGTCAACACCTGCTTTCTTTGGGATTGGAATTATTATATTCTTCTTGAAGTCTGAGTGTATTTCGCCTGTCTCATACATCTTGCTCACCAGATGGTAGAGTTTTGTCATGACTGGCTCTCCCAAGGCCATCAGTAGTTCTAATGGAATGTTGTCTACTCCCGGGGCCTTGTTTCGACTCAGGTCTTTCAGTGCTCTGTCAAACTCTTCACGCAGTATCTTATCTCCCATTTCGTCTTCATCTACATCCTCTTCCATTTCCATAATATTGTCCTCAAGTACTTCGCCCTTGTATAAACCCTCTATATACTCCTTCCACCTTTCTGCCTTCCCTTCTTTGCTTAGAACTGGGTTGCCATCTGAGCTCTTGATATTCATACAAGTGGTTCTCTTCTCTCCAAAGGTCTCTCTAATTTTCCTGTAGGCAGTATCTATCTTACCCCTAGTGAGACAAGCCTCTACATCCTTACATTTGTCCTCTAGCCATCCCTGCTTAGCCGTTTTGTACTTCCTGTCGATCATTTTTGAGACGTTTGTATTCCTTTTTTCCTGCTTCATTTACTGCATTTTTATATTTTCTCCTTTCATCAATTAAATTCAATATTTCTTCTGTTACCCAAGGATTTCTATTAGCCCTCGTCTTTTTACCTACTTGATCCTCTGCTGCCTTCACTACTTCATCCCTCAGAGCTACCCATTCTTCTTCTACTGTATTTCTTTCCCCCGTTCCTGTCAATTGTTCCCTTACGCTCTCCCTGAAACTCTCTACAACCTCTTGTTCTTTCAGTTTATCCAGGTCCCATCTCCTTAAATTCCCACCTTTTTGCAGTTTCTTCAGTTTCAATCTGCAGATCATAACTAATAGATTGTGGTCAGAATCCACATCTGCCCCTGGAAATGTCTTACAATGTAAAACCTGGTTCCTAAATCTCTGTCTTACCATTTTATAATCTACCTGATACCTTTTAGTATCTCCAGGATTCTTCCAGGTATACAACCTTCTTTTATGATTCTTGAACCAAGTGTTAGCTATGAGCTCTGTGCAAAATTCTACAAGGCGGCTTCCTCTCTCATTTCTTCCCGCCAATCCATATTCACCTACTATGTTTCCTTCTCTCCCTTTTCCTACTGACGAATTCCAGTCACCCATGACTATTAAATTTTCGTATCCCTTCACTACCTGAATAATTTCTTTTATCTCGTCATACATTTCATCAATTTCTTCATCATCTGCAGAGCTAGTTGGCATATAAACTTGTACTACTGTAGTAGGCATGGGCTTTGTGTCTATCTTGGCCACAATAATGCGTTCACTATGCTGTTTGTAGTAGCTAACCCGCACTCCTATTTTTTTATTCATTATTAAACCTACTCCTGCATTACCCCTATTTGATTTTGTATTTATAACCCTGTAATCACCTGACCAAAAGTCTTGTTCCTCCTGCCACCGAACTTCACTAATTCCCACTATATCTAACTTTAACCTATCCATTTCCCTTTTTAAATTTTCTAACCTACCTGCCCGATTAAGGGATCTGACATTCCACGCTCCGATCCGTAGAATGCGAGTTTTCTTTCTCCTGATAACGACGTTCTTTTGAGCAGTCCCCCCCCGCCCGGAGATCCGAATGGGGGACTATTTTACCTCCGGAATATTTTACCCAAGAGGACGCCATCATCATTTAATCATACAGTAAAGCTGCATGCCCTCGGGAAAAATTACGGCTGTAGTTTCCCCTTGCTTTCAGCCGTTCGCAGTACCAGCACAGCAAGGCCGTTTTGGTTAATGTTACAAGGCCAGATCAGTCAATCATCCAGACTGTTGCCCCTGCAACTACTGAAAAGGCTGCTGCCCCTCTTCAGGAACCACATGTTTGTCTGGCCTCTCAACAGATACCCCTCCGTTGTGGTTGCACCTACGGTACAGCCATCTGTATCGCTGAGGCACGCAAGCCTCCCCACCAACGGCAAGGTCCATGGTTCATGGGGGAAGACAAAGTTAATTAAAGAATGTGAATCTGAATTAAGTAACATATTAAGTTATCTGTGTAACCAGTTGTTTATCAGTGGAATATTTCCTGAATGGTTGAAATAAGCTGAAGTTAAGCCATTGTTTAGGAAGGGAGATAAAGAAATAGCATCAAATTTCCATCAAATTTCATTTTGCCAGCATTCTCAAAAATTCTAGAAAAAGTAATGTACAATCAGCTTTATAACCATCTTATCTCAAATAACATACTGTCAAAGTCACAGTTCAGATGTCTATAGGGTTCTGATATTGAGAAGGCTATCTACATTTACAGTGAAAATGTGCTTAATTCATTAGACAAAAAATTGCAGGCAACTGGTATAATTTGTGATCTGTCAAAGGCACTTGACTGTGTAAATCACAATATCCTTTTAAATAAATTAAAATATTATGGTGTAACAGGAAACGCTGCAAAATGGTTCAAATCTGTATATCTGGCAGGAAACAAAGGGTGTTATTAGGAAAGACACATGTATTAAGCTATCAAGCATCATCCAACTGGGAACTAATTACACGTGGGGTCCCACAAGGTTCCACTTTAGGGCCCTTACTTTTTTCTTGTGTACATCAATGACCTTTCATCAGCAACATTCCCAAATGCCAAGTTCATTTTGTTTGCTGATGATACAAACGTTGTAATAAATAGCAAATCAAATGTAGTCTTAGAAAGATCGGCTAGTAAAATATTTGTGGACATTAATCACTGGTTCCTAGCCAATTCTTTGGCATTAATCTTTGAAAAAAAAAAAAAAATACTACATACAGTTCAGAACTTGTAAGGGGTGTCCCACAAGTATATGCCTAACATATGATGACAAGCAGATAGAAGAAGTGGACAGTGTTAAATTCTTGGGACTACAGCTTGATAATAAATTCAACTGGGAGGAGCACACCACAGAACTGCTGAAACATCTTAACAAATCTCTATTTGCAATGTGAATTGTGTCAGACATAGGGGATATAAAAATGAAAAAGCTGGCATACTATGCTTACTTTCATTCCATAATGTCATATGGGATTATTTTTTGGGGTAATTCATCAAGCCAAGCTACAGTTTTCCAGGCACAAAAAGGTGCAGTAAGAGTTATATGTGGTGCAAGCTCAAGAACATCCTGCAGAAGCCTGTTTAGGGAACTAGGGATACTAACTACTGCTTCCCAATATACTTATTCCCTAATGAAATTTGTCATTAAAATATACCACTTTTTAAAACCAACAGTTCAATTTGTGGAATCAATACTAGAAATAAGAATAATCTTCACAAGTCACTTACTCTTGTACAAAAAGGTGTGCATTATTCAGGAACACACATTTTCAATAACTTGCCAGCAGTCATAAAAAGCTTAACAACCAATGAAATGTGTTCATTGTAAATATATGTGTGTGTGTGTGTGTGTGTGTGTGTGTGTGTGTGTGTGTGTGTAAGTACAATCTAACTTCTGCACCATTTCAGTGCAGTAATGTGTTCACTGTAAATAAGTATTATAGTCGTTCTATTACATGTTTATTAACTTATAAATAAAAAAAACTTTTTTATTTTCAATTCAGTGCAATAGTGTTTGTAAAATGATTCTTTCATATAGCGTTCATTTAAAAAAAAAAAAAAAAAGACGATAATTCCATGTGGGGCCTGTGGAATGGTACATTAGCTTATTTGTTTGAGCTGTAAATATTTGCCATGTATTATTGTTTTTCTGACATGTTCTACATCCTGGAGGACCTCCTCACTACAAATCAATTGGAATGAAAGTAAATGTAATCTAATCTTTGCATCACTTTGAAATCCTGTCAAGACCTGTCTGAATATTTACAGAGCTTCTTTCATGCAATACTTCATTACAGATAATGGCATAGTTTACAAAAAGTTTTGAGGTTACTATTAATATTGCCTGCAAGGTCACTGATATACATAAACAGCTGGTATCATAACACAACTCCCTGGGGCCCACCTTAAGTTATTTCTCCACCTGACGATGAATCTCCATCCGAGATAACATGCTGCATCCTCCCTATGAAAAAAATTCTCACTCCCATCACAAATTTCATTTGAAACTCTATATGATCATACTTATAATAAGAAGTGTGGATGTGGTACTGAATCAAATGCTTTTCGGAAATATTACATCTACTCAACTGCATTGACCACAGATTTCAGTATGTCATGTGAGAAAAACTGTGAGTTGGGGTTCACACGATCAATGTTTTCGGAATCTATACCAGTGGGCTTGGAGGAGGTTATTCTGTTCACTATACCTTATTATGTTTGAGCTCAGATTATGTTCCAAGATTCTAGAACAAACTGATATCAAGGATATTGGATGGTAGTTCTGTGGATCACTTCTACTACCCTTCTTGTTAATGTGTGTGACCTGTGCTTCCTTCCAACTACTTGGCACAGTTTTTTGTTTGAGGAATCTAAGACAAATTAGAGTTGACAGAGGAACTAACTTAGTCACTAATTCAGTACAGAATCTGATAGTGATTTCACTGAGGCCTGGAGCTTTGTTCAGCTTTAATGATTTCAGCTGTTTCTCAACACCACTGACACTAACACTTATTTCACTCATCTTTTCAATGATACAACGATTAGACTGAGGCAATTCTCCTGGGTTTTCCTTTGTAAAGGGAAAATAGTTGAGCATTTCATCTTTTGCTCTGCTACCCCCTTTTTCAGTTCCTGTCTCATTTGCAATTCTCAGTTGCAATTTTCAGTTCCTATCTCATTTGGAATTGACTGGGTGGTTGGTTGGACTAAAAGAGCGGGAAAGGGACCGAGCTATGAGGTCATCAGTCCCTTATTCCAAATAAAACAATGCCGAAAGTAAGAGAATAAAACAAATGAGATGACAACTCAAAACGGAATGAAAGGAAAAATCACAAGAATAGTAATGGGCAACAAACACGTAAATGGACAAAAGGGGACAAGAAAACCACATAAGTGCAAGAAACGGGACGAAGAGATTAAAACAACAAAGCAGATTACCATGACTGGCTGACCATGAGAATACACTGTAGAAGCACTAGGGTGGAGGACACAGAGGGACAAAGGACATGCGCTAAAACTTAGATCAAATGATAAAACCCACCTTCACGAATAAAATGTAAAATTAAATAAGCTGGTGAGGTGTTGTCAGATAAAATTAGCGGCAACGAGTCCGGTAACCCAAGATTTTGACACTGGGCAGTCAAAGTGGGACAGTGCACTAGAATATGGACCACTGTCAACTGGGCACCACACCGACACTCAGGCATGTCTTCATGGAGCAGGAGTTAACCATCGGCCGCCCAAGCGTGGGAAAACACGGAGCCGGCACAGGACAACTGATTCCCTGCAAGAGGCCTGCATGGAAGTCTTTCACACATTTGTAGTCTCCTTAATGACACACAGGTTGTTGAGTGCACTGTTATGCCATTCCATCTCCCAAAGCCTAAAATCCCTACAGCTTAGGTCAGAAAGCAGGTCAGGTTCAGAGATGCCCATCTACAGAAGCAGTTTCCACGTAGCCTATTTGGCCAGCCTGTTAGCAAGTTCGTTACCTGGGATGCCGGCGTGTCCTGGGGTCCACACAAACACCACTGAATGACGGGACCGGTCCAGGGAATAGATGGACTCCTGGATGGATGCTACCAAAGGATGGCGAGAGTAGCACTGGTCGATAGCTTGTAGGCTGCTCAAGGAGTCAGTACACAGAAGAAACGATTCCTCGGGGCATGAACGGATACACTGAAGTACGCGAGAGATGGCCACCAGCTCTGCAGTGAATACACTGCAGCCATCGAGCAAGGAATGCTGTTCAAAATGGCCTCTGTGGATGTAGGCCAACATAACCATCAGCCATTGAACTGTCAGTGTAAACCACTTAAGAGCCCTGGAACACATCAAGAATAGAGAGGAAGTGACAGTGGAGAGTGGCAGAAGTAACTGAGTCCTTAGGGTCATGTGAAAGGTCCAGACGAATCTGCAGCCTAGGTGTACCCCATGGAGGTGTATGCGGACAGACCTGGATGAGAGTGGTAAAGGGAAGGACTACAGTTCAGACAAAAGGGATAGCACGCGAACCGCAATTGTTAGCCCTGACCTGGGCCGCCGATGCGGGAGATGAACTGCCGCGGGTGGAAAAAGAAGACAGTTATTTGGATGCTCAGGAGAACTACGAATGTGTGCAACGTAACTGGCAAGCAGTTGCGCACGTCGGATCTGCAATGGAGGGACTCCGGCCTCCACCAGGACACTGGTCACTGGACTAGTTCTAAAAGCTCCCGTCACTAGGCAAACACCACAGTGGGGCAGTGGGTCAAGCACACGCAATGCTGAGGGTGCCGCCGAACCATAAACCAGACTCCCATAGTCAAGGTGGAATTGAACAAGGGCTTTGTAGAGCTGCAGCAGAGTAGAGCGATCTGCACCCCAGTTGGTGCTGCTCAGGCAGTGGAGGGCTTTGAGGTGCTGCCAGCACTTCCGCTTAAGCTGATGAAGGTGAGGTACCAAGTCAATCGGGCATCGAAAACCAGTCCTAAGAATCAATATGTCTCCACTACAGTGAGTGGATCATCATTAAGGTAAAGTTCTGGTTCCAGATGGATGGTACGATGCTGACAGAAGTGCATGACACATGACTTAGCAGCCGAGAACTGGAAGCCGTGGGCAAGAGCCCATGACTGCGCCTTGTGGATGGCTCCCTGTAGGCACCACTCAGCAACACCAGTACTGGTGGAGCAGTACAAAATGCAGAAGTCATCTGCATCCAGAGAAGGTGAGACGGACAGCCCTACAGCTGCTGCTAGATCATTAATGGCCACTAAAAATAGAGATACACTCATTACAGAGCCCTGTGGGACCCCACTCTCCAGGATATGGGGGGAACTATGGAAGGCACCAAAAGTACATGGAAAGTACGGAGCGACAGGGAATTCTGGATAAAAATCAGAAGCGTGCCTCGGAGACCAAATCCGTATAATGTGGCAAGGATATGATGTCACCAGGTTGTTTCATACGCTTTGTGTAGATAAAAAATAAACGGCAACCAGGTGTTGGTGTCTGGAAAAGGCTGTTCAGATGGCAGACTCGAGGGACACAAGATTATTTGTGACAGAGCGCCCCTGGGAGAAGCCGCCCTGACTTGGAGCCAGTAGGCCACGTGACTCCAGGACCCAACCCAACCACCTACACACCGTACATTCCAGCAGCTTACAAACAACATTGGTGATGCTAATGAGCTGATAGCTATCCACATCAAGCAGGTTTTTACCAGGTTTGAGCACCACAACAATGGTGCTCTCCCGCCATTGCGATGGAAAGACGCCATCGCACAATATCCGGTTGAAGATGATGAGGAGACAGCGCTTGTAGTCAGACAAGATATGTTTAATCATCTTACTGTGTATCCAATCTGGCCCACAAGCTGTGTCAGGGCAATGTGCAAGTGTGCTGAGGAGCTCCCACTCCGTAAATGGAGCTATAGGGTTCACTGTGGCATGTAGTGAACGAGAGGACTTTCCTTTCCATCCGCCGTTTGAGGGTGCAAAAGACTGGAGGGTAGTTCTCCGACACAGAGGCTCAAGCATAGCGCTCGGCAAGTGCTCGGCAAAGTGCTCGGCAATCGCGTTTGCGTCGGTACATAGCACGTTATTGATGGTAACGCCAGGGACACCTGTTGGGTTCTGGTACCCAAAAAGACGTCTCTTCCTCGTCCAGACTTGGGAAGGTGAAGTATGGCACCCAATGGTCGACAGGTGACCTATGGCACCCAATGGTCAACACGTAGCACTCCCAACACTCCTGTTTCTGTCGTTTCATAAGCTGGTGTACACAGGCATGGAAACGCTTAAAGGCTATCAGATGCTCTAGGGAAGGGTGCCACCAATGTCGCTGCAGAGCTCGCCGACGATCTGTAATTTCCTCAGTGACTACCGGCGACCACAAAGGGACAGTCTTTTGCTGTGGGCGTCCTAGAGAGTGAGGGATCGAGTTTTCTGCCGCAGAAACGATTGTGGTAGTCACTTGCTCAACCATCACATCTATGTTACCGTGTGGGGGAAAGTCAACTATAACATCAAAGGTGAAAGTTTCCCAGTCCGCCTTGTTTAAAGCCCACCTGGGCAGGTGTCTGGGGCCTGACACCAGGGCAGTGAGAGGAAGATGAAGAAGTGGTCACTACCACACAGGTCATCATGTGCTCTCCAGTGGATAGATGGGAGAAGTCCTGGGCTGCAAATTGATAAATCAATAGCCAAGTAACTACTTCGAGCCACAGTGAAATGTGTGGCGTCCCCAGTATTTAAGAGGCAGAGATCGAATTGAGACAGTAAAATTTCAACATCTCTGCCTCGGGCAGTAAGCAGGGTGCCGCCCCAGAAGGGATTATGGGCATTAAAATCTTCCAAAAGTAGGAAAGGTTTAGGAGTTGATCAAGCAGTGCAGCCAGGGGTACTGCACCAACTGGAGGACACTGCAGACAGTTATTTCCTGCATCATCCGTATTCTGACAGCCACAGCTTTAAGAGGGGTTTGAAGAGGCCCAGTTTCACTACTGATTGAGTTTAGGACATAAACGCAAACTCTACCTGACACTTGGTTATAATCAGTACAATGCCTGTAATATTCCGTATAGCCATGGAGGGAAGGGGTCTGCATTGCTGGGCACCAAGTTTCCTGGAGGGTAATGCAGAAAGCAGGTGTAAAGCTTAACAGGTGATGGTAAAAACCGCTGCAATTCCACAGGAGAATGATATCATCATGAGACTGGGAAGGCATGGAACATTCAAATGAGGCAGTTTACACCTCAGGATCACCTGCTGCCACAGACTTTTTGCCTGAGCAGTGTACATCCATTGTGTCTGAGGGACCAGCGAGATCTAGGTCCTCAGCAGACACCAGAATCTCCACCCCATCATCAGACGTAGAGTGTGTAGGTAGCAGTGATGTGGGTGCCACCCCAAGTTCCTTGTTCTTGGTGGTCTTCTTTTTAGATTTCTCGCGCTGTTCCTTGGGTTTCCCTGGCTGAAGAAGCCTTACGCTTCTCTGGCTCAGAAGTGGGGACTGAAATCCCCGATGGCTGGGGGGGGGGGGGGGGGGGAAGGGTGAGGGGGGAGGTGTTGTTCCCAAAGTAGGTAGTGCAGGAGCAACAGGGAGGGAAGTGCCCCCACCATCAAGGGAGCATTTGTAGTCTCCCAGTTCAGAGAGGTGACAGGAATTGATGGGGTGACAACTGTTCTCGCAGTGGCGGCATATGATGTGGTCATGGCCACAGGATATTTCCTCTTAGCCTCAGTGAAGGTCAGTCGGTCCAGGGCCTTATATTCCATGACTTTCCTCTCTTTTTGTAAATCCTGTAGTCTGGTGAGCAAGGTGAATGATGCTCTCCACAGGTGACACAGATGGGAAGTGGGGCGCATGGAGTATTGGGATGCAATGGACGTCCACAATCTCGACAGGTGGGGCTGGAACTACAGCGGGAAGACATATGGCCGAACTTCCAGCACTTAAAGCACCGCATTGAGGGAGGGATATATGGCTTGACGTCGCAGCGGTAGACCATCACCTTGACCTGTATCACCCTCGAAGGCCAAGATGAAGGCACCGGTTGCAACCTAGTTATCCCTCGGACCCCGATGGACGCGCCAGACAAAATGAACACCTCGCCATTCTAATTTGGCGTGCAGCTCGTCGTCAGACTGCAAAAGAAGGTCCCTGTGGAATATAATACCCTGGACCATATTTAAGCTCTTATGAGGCGTGATGGTAACAGAAACATCCCCCACCTTGCCACAAGTGAGTAATGCCCGTGACTGGGCTCAGGATGCTGTTTTTACCAAAACTGACCCAGAGCGCGTTTTGGACAAGCCCTCCACCTCCCCAAACTTGTCCTCCAAATGCTCTACAAAAAACTGAGGCTTCATGGACATGAAAGATTCCCCATCAATTCTCATACATACAAGGTACCGGGGCAAATAAGCTTCACTGCCACCCTTAGCCTGGTGTTCCTCCCATGGTATGGCCAGGGAGAGGAACGACTTGCAGTCATATTTCTTGGCACTAAAGTTAGACTTTGCCCGCTTAGAGACTGCAGGCAGTGGACCACCAGCAAGAGATGAAGTACTACGCTTCATGGCATGTCATCTGCCCCGATGCCATCCACTCCAACCAGGGGCCCTCCCCATGGGTGCCACCCAGCCGCAGCAAAGGCCATTGTCGGAAGTCCCGATGATCCAGGGTCACGAGCATCTACTCCTTGGCATACATGGAGAGTTAATGGTGCAGGCATCAGCAGAGCGATCCCTGTGTTGGCAGGGGCCTACAACCAACAGGGTACATGGCAGCCCCACCACAAAGGACTGGCTACTGTGCTGGATATGAGGTGTAAAGAAGTCCATGGTCATCATCAGCACAGAAAGTGACACTGCATAGTGCATTTGTGGAAAATGCACCCAGGAAGATGCCCTTACCCAAGTGATTGAGAATGGGCAGGACTACAATGTGACGAAGACAAAGTGGGCTAAAGATCTCGATGCATGATGGACACGATGCACCATGTAAGGTACCCTTCCCTAATGGGCTCGCTCTTCGGGAAAATTTTGAAAAATGGAGGTCAAACCCTACAGGGGACCATCACATAAAGGCCAAAATATGTGAAATTCCTTTTAGTTGCCTCTTATGACTGGCAGGAATACCTCAGGCCTATTCTAACCCCTGGACCAACAGGGGGCCAACTGACTGGAAATGTACTTTGATGCCACTAACAACTTGTCAACACAACCAAATTTCTTTAGGTTTTCTAAATGTACATGGACATGTTTGTATGGGCACACAACAGTAAGGTCTACAGCACCCGTGCAAAAACAGATTGAGATGAGTGTCAGTAAAATACACGAAACAGGTAGATAAAACAGCACGTAAAACACAGGTAACAAAAGTTGGAAAACTGCATACCCATACAGAACCACGGAACAAAGTATTGCGTCAGTAGTAAAACATTAACAACACAGGGAGAAAGTGGTACAAGGAGCTAAAACAATATAACAGATGGAGGTGGCTGGCTGACCACAAGTTTTTATTTGCTTCTGCCTGTGCATCATGACATAAAATGCATTCCATTATAATATGGTGTATAGAGATGTGAATGCCACAAGCATCACAAAATGGGGGATGTAAAAAGCTGTGTGTGAGAGCGCAGTGCTCAATCCTAAGACATGTGAGGGTCACTTCATCCCGCCTGATCAACTGGCAGGAGGAATGCCATGGCTGGGTTGTTGACTTCACAAACTGCAGCATATTGGCTGTCACTGCCAGCCATTCCTCATCCGACAACTGCATGCACCTCCTGTGTAGTGCAGAAACGACAGCCTGCAAGGGAATAGGACACTGTGCCACATCCTGTCCTCTACAGGCCTCCTTGGCAGCCCGATCGGCCTGTTCATTTTCCCATATCCTTACATGACCTGGCACCCAGCACAATGACAACACCTGCTTACCTTGCTGTTGGAGCAAGTACAGTTGGTCATGTACCAGCTGAACCAACTCCTCAGCTGGGTACAGGTTCTGTAACGATTGTAAGGCACTAAGGGAATTGAAGCAAATGAGAAACTGTTTGCCCCAAATATGACGCATCTGCTCCAGTTCCTTCAGGATTGCATGTAAATCCGCTAAGAAAACAGTATACTCATCAGGAAGGCGAGTGCTGGTAACATGGTTGGGCAACACGACAGAGTAGCAAAGGGAATTCCCTTCCTTGGAGCCATCAGTGTACACTATTGTGAAATTGTGATGCAAATCTAAAATGCTAAAAAAACAAAGACTGCAATGTAAAATCTGATGTAAGATCTTTCTTAAAATCCGTCAAGTCTAAAATAAGTCTGGGCCTCTGGAGAAGCCAAGGTGAGAATCTGCTCCCACTACGATGTGAGACATGAAGACCGACGGCCACCCCCTTCTCTAGAAGACAGTCCTGTGCACGAATCCCATACAGCCTCATTGCCAGTTGCCAGTTACGAAAAGGCCTTTCCAGTGAAGGCTGCGCAGTGGTATAGTAGGTGGGTGTGTATGATGTGTACAGTGTTTTATATGCTTGGCGCACTGTAAGTAGTTGCAGCCCAATGTGAAGTTGCGGTTCACCAGCCTTTGCACAGAGGCTTGGTACGGGACTTGTTCTGAATGCTCCAGTGCCCAACCGATTACCTTCATGATGCACCACATCCAACATCTTTAAATACGAGAGTCTCACAGACACATACACCGTGCTTCCACAATCGAGCTGAGATCCCACAAATGCCCTATAAAAGCGGAGCAGACAAGTCCTGTCTGCTCCCCATGTACTATGGCCAAGACATTTTAAAATACTTACAGCCTTAATTGACCGTGTTTTAGGTCCTTAAGATGTAGTAACCACATAAGCTTAGAGTCAAATATGTGGCCCAGAAACTTCACTATGCCATTAAAGGTAACTCTACAAAGTTTAAAATGGAATGAGAACTGTTAAAACACACACACACACACACACACTTCTCGGTGGAAAACTTAAAACCACTCTTCTGTGCCCATTCACTCAAATGTTAAAGAGTTAGTTGCAACGGACGTGTCGTCGGCATGAGGCTAAAAGAAGAGCAAAACGCAGAGAAGTCATCCACACAGAAAGGACACTGGACAGGACTTTTATATGGTCTTTCCAAGGTTTTATAGGAGGAATTAAAATTGCCTCACACCACGAGTTGGGAAAGGAACCTCACACCCAAATGGCATTAAAAAGTGTGAGGAGATTCCTTTGTTTCACCTTGCAAGATGCCGCAGCAGACTGTAATGGATCCTGTCATGGCCAGGGGATGTGTCACGAGCCACAAACAATGCAGAATCCATCTCCCACATGTAAAATGGGCAGTTATCTTCATCAGAGGCGGGCCGTAAATCCAAACCATACCTCTCAGCAACCACTCTATGGTGCTGGAAACCTGGATCCTGACTGAATGTTGCAGTAACTGTGGCAAAATATGCCACCATAATCTGGGCAATGTCTCGCGGAGTGCCATTCCCATTACAGCAGCCATGGGGTACCTGCCTCCTCTCCCAGAAATTCTCCTAATGGTCTCCCACGCAATGGAACTTTTGGTGGAATGATTGATGGTCTTCAGGAACTGTTGCCACGACCTCTTGTTGCTCTCTCTAATAATTTGGCAACACTTCGCCCTCGCCGCCTGAAAGGCTGTTAGATTCTCTGCAGTTGGCCTATACCTGAACCTACACAGTGTCACATGCCTGGTCCTGATCGCAGAGCGGCATTCGACACTCCACCAACGAACAGGTTGCCTCTTCTGTTGTCCTGTGGACTATGAAACAGATGCTGCAGCAACGTGGTGGATCATTTTGGTAATATGATCCACCCACGCCTCAACATTTGCACACTGTTTAAACTGGGTCAACTGGCTATAAAGTGTCCTATCGGCTCTACCGAGGACCCATCACAGCGGTTTCCTTTCAGAGTCCACCCCATCTGGCAGGTGAATCCAGATCAGGAAGTGATCACTTCCACACAAGTCATCAACCACTTCCCATTGAGCAGTGTGAGCAAGAGCTGGAGCAAAGCGAGAGATCAATGGCAGAGAACAACCCAGTTGCTGTGCAGAAGTCAGTGCTGTGTCCCGCATTTAGCAAGTACGCACATGATGGCACAAGAAGCCTCTCAATTGCTCTATCCCTGGGGCAGGTAGTTGCAGAGCTCGAAAGCATATTGTGTGCATTAAAATCACCACAGAGGATGAAGGGGCGAGGAGCTGTGTAAAAAGGTTGCTTAAGGCTTCTTCATCAAGTGCATCACATGGGGGCAATTAAAGGGAACATTTTGTCAATGGATGACGCACGTGCATTGATACAGCAACTGCTTTTAGAGTCATTGTAAGTGAGAGAGGCAAGGAGTGGTACTCGGTACTGACGAAAATACCTACGCCTCCTCTCGATCGCTCTCCACTCAGGCTGTCCTTTTTGTGGAGTACACAGCCTCATAGCTCAGGGGTGTATGATTGATGGAAATGAATCTCCTGAAGACACAGACACAGTGGTCTACCCTGAGATACGAGATGGAGTTCCTCCACATGCATCCTGAACCCCTGCAAGTTCCACTGCAGGATGGGAGCCATTTCATTGATGTGGTTTTAATTAACCCCTATCTTTGCACTGCAGAGATGAAGCACTTGCAAAGCAAGGCGGAGTGGAGGGGCTGCCTGGAACCAAGGCATCTAACTCGATGATGTCCTCCTGATCAGTCAGACTGACGCTGCTTGAGACAGCTTTTGACCCAAACGTCATGAACGTTTCCCTGTACCTTGTGCCTTCAAGGATGAGGGTGAAAGGGGGCGTTGTGAGAGGCACTCAGCTTGCTGTGTGCCTTCTTGACACTCACTATGGAACTGTTGCTGGTCATTTCTGTGATGACTGTTTGGATTGCTTTATCTTTACTCGTTTTGCCTTGGCAAGTACACATGCAAGTACAGGTGCTGGTGGTGGATGGTTGTACACTGGACAACATCTACGTCAAGGCGTCTGTGGTGTCACCGCTAGACACCACACTTGCTAGGTGGTAACTTAAATCGGCCGCGGTCCTGTAGTACATGTCGGACCCGCGTGTCGCCACTGTGTATTCGCAAACGTAGCGCCACCACAGGGCAGGTCACAAGACACGGACTTCACCTCGCCCCAGTTGTACGGACGACATAGCTTGCGACCACACGTATCACGTCTTCCTCTCATTTGCCGAGAGACAGATTAAATAGCCTTCAGCTAGTCCATCGCTACTACCTAGCAAGGCGCCATGTGTATCATTGCTAATTGCTTACTACTATGCAAGAGATGTATTTCAACAAGAACAAGACTACATTAAAGTTAAGTATATTAAAATCTCTCTTCTTTTCTTTATAGTTTTCATCCAGTCTCCTGTTTCAGAATTTACGCCCGTCTGCGTTAGTTTCGCGTGCACCTAGCCACTCATTGTGTCGAGACCTTAGGGAATCGACACAACAATATTTTGGCGACGAGGATGGGATGCCGCGCCCACGTTGCAGTCTTTGTGTTATATTTGCTCTAATTTGCTTGTGTCATGGCTTCGCCGCATTCTCCAGATGTACTGTCCGAATTTTTTCGCTTGCAGAATCAGCAGACGCAGGCGTTATTGGAAGCCCTTGGACAGCTCGTCCAGGGTCAACGTGCGCTGCAAACCGATGCGGCGGCAGCCGCTTCTTCGCTACCGCAGCCACACAACGCTGTCGCACCGCCATTTAGGCCCTTTGAGGCCACAACCGAAAGCTGGACGGAGTGGGCCGATCAGTTCAACTTCCACCTCACTGCTTATGGAATTCAAGGTAAAGAGCGGCAGCCGTTTTTGCTTTCTTGTGTCGGTGTGTCTACCTACCGGGTGATAGTGAAATTGTTTCCCCGACGCGACGTAGCAACTCTGACCTACGAGGAAATTTTGTCGGCTTTAGATGCCTATTTCAAAGAAACAGTAAATGTAGTTGCAAAACGGTATACGTTTTTTCGTACAAAACGTACGGCCGGTCAGACTAATAGGGAGTGGGTAGCAACTTTGCAAGGACTTACTAGAGACTGTGCGTTTGCCTGTGAATGTGGCCTCCCATATTCAGATACTATGGTGCGTGATGCAATTGCACAGAACGTTTCTGATGTTCGCATAAGGGAACAGATTTTGAAGCTAGTTAATCCCTCCCTGCAACAAGTGATAGACATATTGGACAGGCAAGACACACTTGACTTTGCTCAGGCATCATTTGAAACTTCGCCAGCAGTGTGTCACGTTAATCGGCCCGCCCGGCCCGCTGCACGGGACGCTAAGCGGCCCTCGCGCCCGACTTCGCTGCGGCCGCCTAGCTTGCAACCACGTGCGCCGCGTCAGCAAGCAAATGCAGTGAAATCTTGCCCGCGGTGTGCAACTAGACATTCGCGTGACAATTGCCCGTCACGCCAAGCTATTTGCTTTTACTGTCACAAGAAAGGACATGTACAAAGTGTTTGCCGGAAAAAGTTAAGATCAGACAATCGCACAAATTCCAGGCCTTTTGCTTCGCGCCGGAATCGAACCCAGGACAATCAGGCTCGTGGACCTTCGCCCATGGACATTCATGTCGTTCATTCCCACCCGTCCAGTGACACTTTAGCTAACAGTGACTGTGTTCGTCCCACCCAAAGTGTGCGTCGACGTCGCCGGAAATCCCGTAAAGTTGCAAGTGCTTCTGGACCTGTATCAGTTCAAATTGCACGAGACAGTCGCTCTTGTCGTCAACAAGACAATAAACTTTTTGTGGACTTAGACTTTGCAGGAAAAGTGATCCCATTCCAGCTCGATACCGGAGCTGCTGTTTCATTGCTCAATCACGACACGTACAAACAACTGGGCGCCCCGCCATTGCGTGCCGCAAATGTTACGTTAACTAGTTACTCAGGACAGCATATACCTGTGTTAGGACAGTGCAGCCTTATTGCAACATACAAGGGACAGACAAAACTTGTGTCATTTTATGTTCTTCGTTCCTCTAGTGCAGTGAACTTGTTTGGCTTAGATTTGTTTCAATTATTTAATATGTCTATTGTAAATCAGGTCCTATCAGTGAATCAGACTGTGCCTTCCGCCAGCGTTTCTAGTCTTTGTGAAGAATTTGCAGACATTTTTGCACCGGGCCTTGGTTGCGCTAAGAACTATGAAGCGCATTTGGAACTGAAAGACGACGCGCAACCGAACTTTTTCAGAGCGCGCAATGTTCCCCACGCATTGCGTGATGAGGTCGCAAGAACATTAGCCGAATTAGAATCTCAAGGTGTCATTGAACGTGTGCAGGCTTCTCTCTGGGCCTCACCCTTAGTAATTTTGCCAAAAACCTTCCGGAAACTTGAGACTTTGCGTGGACTTCAAGGCAACTGTGAATCCGCAACTTGTGACTGCTACTTTTCCTTTGCCCCGCCCGGAAGATCTTTTTGACAAACTGTGCCCGGGAAAGTATTTTTCAAAATTGGACCTAGCAGATGCGTACTTGCAAATACCTGTGGACGACGAATCCCAGCGCGTCTTGGTGGTAAACACGCATCTTGGCTTGTATCGCTTCAAAAGACTGCCATTCGGGTGTGCATCCGCCCCTGCTTTATTTCAGCAATATTTACAAACTATTTGTGCGTCGGTCCCTACTGCTGCGAACTATCTGGACGATATTGTGATCTCAGGACCGACAGAGGCAGAACATTTGCAGAATCTCCGGACATTATTTCAGGTCTTGCGTCAGAATGGGCTTCGCTTGAGGAAGGACAAATGTGTGTTTTTTGCTCGTGACTTACCGTACCTGGGCCATGTCCTTAACGCCCAAGGTATACATCCGAGTCCAGAGCACCTTCGTGCCATTCAGGACTTGCCGTCACCGCAGACCTTAAAACAGCTACAGAGTGTGCTGGGTAAGGTAAATTATTATAATCGATTTGTGCGCAATGCTTCTTCCATTTCAGCTCCGCTTCATCGCTTACGCCGTAAAGGTGTTCCGTTCGTCTGGACAACGGAATGCGAACGCGCCTTTCGCCAGTTGAAATCGGCGTTACTTTCAAATACTTGCCTTACGCCATTCGATCCCCGAAAACCCCTTTTGTTGATGGTAGATGCATCGGATTTCGGGATCGGTGCTGTGCTTGCGCACAAGGATGGCTCGCATGATCGCCCTATTGCCTTTGCGTCCAAATTGCTCTCATCTGCGCAAAGAAATTATTCACAAATAGAGAAGGAAGCTTTAGCTCTCGTGTTTGGTGTTACCAAGTTCCATGACTTCTTGTATGGTCGTCACTTTACAATCATCACCGACCACAAACCTTTGACATCGCTTTTTCATCCGAACAAGCCTGTACCTCCACGTACAGCGCAGAAATTCATTCGCTGGTCTCTTTTTCTCTCGCAGTACCGCTACGATATCTTGTATCGGTCCACTGCTAAGCACGGCAACGCTGATGCGTTGTCCCGTTTGCCTGTTGCTGCGGATAGGGCATTCGATTCTTCCGAACTTGCTTGCATGTTCATTGATTCGGAAGCCGATGACGTGGTCGCATCGTTTCCGATTGATTTTCGTCGTGTAGCTACTGCCACAGCTGCTGACCCTGTCCTTGCTACTGTTTTGCGTTTTGTTGCTACGCAATGGCCCTTGTCCAAGTCACGGATCGAGGATCCTTTGGTTCGCCGTTTTTTTGCTCACAAGGAGAGACTTTTTGTCCGACGTGGTGTTTTGTTGTTGCGTTCCGATAATGATCAATCCCGAGTCGTAGTCCCACGTTCGTTACAGTCCTCTGTCTTACGGCTTCTTCACCAAGGACATTGGGGTATAGTGCGAACGAAACAACTTGCTCGACAGCACTGTACTTGGTTCGGAATCGATGCTGCGATTACGAATATGTGCTCCTCTTGCGTGGCGTGTGCCGAACAACAATCCGCACCGCCGCGGAAATTCTTTGCTTGGCCGAAAGCCACTTCCCCTTGGCAACGATTGCACATCGATTTTGCTGGGCCGTTCTGGAATGCTCGATGGTTGGTTGTGGTCGATGCTTTCAGTAATTTTCCTTTTGTTGTCAGGATGTCTTCCACGACGTCTTCTGCCACAATCCAAGCCTTGTCTGCTATCTTTTGCATTGAAGGTCTTCCGCAGACTATTGTTTCCGACAATGGCCCACAATTCATGTCCGCGGAATTTCAGTCATTCTGCAAGGCCAATGGTATTCAACATCTGACATCCGCGCCGTTTTCGCCTCAATCAAACGGTGCCGCTGAACGATTGGTCCGGACTTTCAAGTCGCAGATGTTGAAGTTGAAAGAGTCGCATTCTCGGGAGGACGCTTTGTTGCTCTTTTTGTCTTCTTATCGCTCTCAGCCCCGCGATGGTCGCTCGCCGGCTGAATTGCTCCATGGTCGTCCTCATCGAACTCTGATGTCTTTGCTGCATCCGCCACATCCGGTTCCTGTGCAGCGGCAGACTCCTGCTTTTGCTCCTGGCGACGTTGTCTATTATCGCAACTATCGCGGTTCACAGCGTTGGCTCGCAGGGCGCATTCTTCGCTGCCTCGGCCGCGCGATGTATTTGGTTTTGGGGGCCTCTGGTGAGGTGCGTCGGCATCTCAATCAGCTGCGCCTCTGTCATCGCCTGGGTTCTGCCGCTCCCCGTCTGCTTTCAGCGACGGAGCCGTCAGGTCAGCGCCCTGGGGACCCATCTACTGGCTCGCCTCATCCCCAGGTGTTACCGACGATGCCTTCCATTTTGCCTCATGGCGTCGCGCCGCCGCAGCCGCCGCCGGCGCCGCCAGCAGCGGACGCTTCGCTGCAGCCGCCTCGCGCCTCCCTGGGTCACGCGCCGCCGCTTGCTTCCCGTGACCAGCCGTCCTCCGCCATGGACCTCTTGCCCGCTCCGGACCAGATGTCGTCTTCGCCCGTCGGGTGCTCCGACCACATGGAGGTCGACCCTTCTGTATCATTACGTGCGCATACACCTCCTGTTGACGTGCACCCTGGACTAGGTTTGCAGGCGTTTCCTAGCTCCCCTCGGACCGAATGGCCGGGTGCGGGTGGCACAGCCTCGCCTGTTGTTAGGCTCCCCACCTCATCGCATACGTCAACATGGGGTCCTCCCCACGGCGGGCGGAAGCCTTATCTCACGACCGTTCGCCGATTTGCGGGGGAGGAATGTGGTGTCACCGCTAGACACCACACTTGCTAGGTGGTAACTTAAATCGGCCGCGGTCCTGTAGTACATGTCGGACCCGCGTGTCGCCACTGTGTATTCGCAAACGTAGCGCCACCACAGGGCAGGTCACAAGACACGGACTTCACCTCGCCCCAGTTGTACGGACGACATAGCTTGCGACCACACGTATCACGTCTTCCTCTCATTTGCCGAGAGACAGATTAAATAGCCTTCAGCTAGTCCATCGCTACTACCTAGCAAGGCGCCATGTGTATCATTGCTAATTGCTTACTACTATGCAAGAGATGTATTTCAACAAGAACAAGACTACATTAAAGTTAAGTATATTAAAATCTCTCTTCTTTTCTTTATAGTTTTCATCCAGTCTCCTGTTTCAGAATTTACGCCCGTCTGCGTTAGTTTCGCGTGCACCTAGCCACTCATTGTGTCGAGACCTTAGGGAATCGACACAACAGCGTCGACCTTAGGAACAGGTTTCTGCGCCATGGAAGCATAAGAAGTGGTAAAGATGGGAGGTTTTTGGCTTCAGCATAGGGGATCTGCTTGGTGACTTTTAGTTCCTGAATTTTTCATTCCTCTGCAAAAGCAGGGCAGTCTCAGCTCCAGGCTGAGTGGCTCCCAGAACAGATAACAGGCTGCTGGAGATGGACAGTCAGTCCCAGCTTCACAGGCTGTCTTTTCCCATTTCCCACAGGTTGCTTCATCCCCACAACTCAGCACTGTGTGACCAAAACCGCAAAGAATTAAGTACATAAGGCCTAGCTCTAAGTTGGAGGAAACCCGCCATGATGTGGTCGGGAAATGTTGGAGATTTAAAGGTCACAATGAAGATGGCAGTCTTCTCAATTTCTCCATTATTCCTACGTATCCTTTGCTCTACATCCACTATCCCCTATAATGCCCATTCCTGTTTGAGTTTGGCTATGTCGATACCTATAATGTCACGGCACGTGACCATGCCTTTGCTACAGCTAAGGGAGTTATACAGTTCGACAGTTACATCATATTCACCCAATTTTTCGGTCTTTATAAGTAGTTCCAACTGCTTTGCCCTATTAATCTTGACCAATATTGAGCCATTCCACAGCCGCTTCATAAACTTCAGGCTTCCAGCAAGTCCTTCCAAGCCTTTATGGATATAGAAGGGGGACACTTTTTCAAACGTCCCCTCCTTCCTCTTAATGACCACAAACACATTTTGATTTATGACTCCTTGAGCCCTGTTACTATAATTGAACTGATGCAGGTTACCATTACCAGGAGGGTTAGCCTCCCTCATTTGTTTGGAGGACTGGGTTGAATGGTCCCAGGCGGTACACCCTTCCCAATGGGAGGAGATAATGATGATTTTTTGTGTTCACCTTGGTCCCACAAGCAGCTACGGAAACAAGGGTACACTCAGACAGAGCCCCGCGTGGCTGAGTAAGCCTTATACAACTGAGATGTGGCAAGTTCCCCAGAGGTTGTCCGCTAACGACTTCTCCACCTCAACAGCTACACATCTCATCAACGCGAAGCACACCTTGAGATTCAGGATTTTTTTTATGGAAGTTTTTACCATCCTCACAATCCAGGCAGTCAAGCCAAGATCCCCATTCCCTGTGACACACAATGTTCCACTGCCGCACCATACAGTGTCATTGAAGCATGTCCAAAGCTTAAGGTAACAGGAAACTGGTGGCACTCATCAGTCCCCTGCTCAGGAACCCTAGGGTCGCCAAGCCCCTACTCAGCAAATGAATGCTGAGCCCTTGAGGGCAGTTTTCTGAAAGACCATTTGACAATATTCTTCTATGGTAGTCACTGAAGGCTACACGCGTTGCTTTCTTGACACCCAAATGTGTTTCATTCAGCTTTTCTTTATCTATAGCTCTATGCTTTCTTTTACTCCTATTATGAAGTAGTCTTTGTTTCTTTAAAAGTTTCTTTAAAGTGACTCCATATCTCAAGATGTTAGACACTGTCCACCGTGAGGGCATCAGTCCCTCCTATTATGAACTATCCTACTAGGTATGAACCTGGTCAACTATTCCTTTAAACTCGAGCCATAGCTCCTCTACATGCTCCTGGTCTGTGTCGAAAATGATTCATGTTCCTCACTCAGATATGACACTACTTTTTTTATCTAATTTACTGAACATGTATAACTTTCTACTTGTTTTAGTTGTCCTTCGCACTTTAATAATCACTGTTGCCACAACTGCGGCGTGGTCACTATACCAGTTTCAATATGGCCATCCTCCAAATACATCAGGTCTATTGTTGCCATTTGATCCAATATATTTCCATAATGAAGGGGGTTTTGAACTATCTGTATTTGTATGTGTGTATCCCAATGATCTCCTCCCAAACTCCTTGATCAATTTCAACCAAATTTGGCACAGAAACAGCTGGCCTCATGAGTATCATCACTTCGGGGTTTATAACCTTGTAGTGCCAATATATGTAAAGATATGGGCAAAAACACTGTTTCTGAGTCCCAGTTGTATAGACTACCCAAGTAATAGGCTTGCTGCGTGGGAGCCCTATTGACCTGCTGAGTCAACCTGCTTTGTGGAGCAGCTTAATAGTATTCCTGCCCACGACATTAGGCTGCCATGTGTGAGAGGCATGTTGTGTTGGGGTAGTACTGGTATCTTTTTTGACCTGCTTTGAATGGTAGCCTGTATATCAGGGTCAAATAAATGATTTTTAAGTCCCTGACGTATGGCCTGCCCTGCACGACAGGTGTGTTGTGGGAGTAGTATCGGCCTGCTTTATGGAACTGTATTGCAAAGGCTACACATACTGAGGAACGTGGCTGGGGACAATTTGTGATGGACAGAGGAGGGGATGGACAGAGTGAAGGGGAGGAGGAAATGGACAGAAAGAGGGTGAGTTGCATGAGGCAAGTGGAAGGTGCAGAGTAGTGGTGCGCTGGTGGAACAGAAATGGAAAGAGAGGGGAAACAGGCAGAAATGGAAAGAGAGAGGGACAGGCAGAAATGGGAAGAGAGATGGGAGGTGGAGATGGAAAGACAGATGGAGAGTTTGAGATGGAAAGAGAGAGGGAGAGGAGGATATGGTCAGAAGGAGAGGGGGGGGGGGAGGAAGATGTGGTCAGAGAGCAGGATGGAGGGAGCAGACAAAGAGAGGGGGAGGAGGAAATGAGGAGACAGAGAGTGGATGACAATGATGAGGATGACGATGATGATGATGATGATGATGATGATGATTTTAGATGAGGTGCACTCAACATCATGTCATCAGAGCTCTGACAAAAAGTCAGCATGCCAACCTTATGGATGGGGATGAAGGCTGTCCCCAAATGCAGAGCAGTTTATAACTACTGAAGTCTGCCTGCCACTAATTTAGGGATGAGGCCTGACAGTTCACAAAATGTCACCAATATTGGAACACTGGAATCAGTATCAGCGAGGATGGTGGACAGATCTCCATCAAGACTGAGGACTGCCCTGATATCAGTATATAAGGTACACATTGCCAAAATACGCTGAACTGAAAGAGGCACAACACAAACCTCACAGAGTGGTGGATCCTACCGCCAGAGGAGGAAGCTATATGTTGAAGAGCTATGTCCGATGCACAGCCTGGTAAGCAGAACCTCCTTCCAGTTGCGAGGCTGACATGAAGTCCACCATGTCTGCGTGGTCTATTTCAGCAACCACAGTTTGCTTTTTGTCAACTTCAACAATTCAGGCTCCCAGTGACACATGACTTGTCTGTCATAAAATGAAATAACGATGTGCGACGGGATGGGACAATGACAGATAACACCATCCCAACATGCTTCCTCGGCTGCTTTGTCGGGCATGTTACTTCCCTTTACCCCAATGTGGCCAGATGCCCAGCAAAAGATCACCACCTTGTCCTGGTGTTAGAGCCACTGTAAGGAGTCATGGATCTGAATCAACTGGTCTACTAGATGCATTTGGTGAAATGCTTGTAGTGCACTAAACAAGTCGGAACAGACAAAGAACCTTGTACGGATATGTCTGCGAATCCTCTCCAGTGCCATCATAACGCCGTATAACTCCAAATCATAATTTGTAAATTGTTCCGGAAGACACACTTTGAAAACCCCATCAGGGAAAACAGCAAAACAACCGAGGACATTTTCTTGCTGGGATCCATCTGTACAAAAAAAAAACAATGAAACTGTGGTATGTACTTAAAATAAAAGAAAACAAAGTTGTAAAAATGTAAAATGGAGTAAAAGTTTTCTTATCCCATGATAAGCATAAAATTACTATGGGCCTCTGAAGACACCAATGCAGCAATGTGTTCCATTCCTGGCTGTGTATTCGAAGGTCTGATGCATGAAGATCCTCGAAACAATCAGCAGCACATATCCTGAATGGTTTAGTTGCATAGGGCCAATTCCTGAACAGCCATTCAAAGTTAGATTGGACCACTGCACTAAATGCCAATGACTGAGGTGATGCTGAAATTTTCAGTGTCTGTCGAGCCAAATATAGAGTGGTGGTTCAACAGCCTCTGCACACAGATTCTGAAATGGGCTGGTCCAAAAGGCCCCAGTCAATATCCGAATGCCCTCATGATGGACAACAGCTAATATCTTGAGGTAGTAAATATGGGTTGGTCCACAGATCCACTGCCATAATTTAAGGCATTTCAAAGTATTCAATGACTGGAAGCCCTTTATTCATAGGTCTTTCAGGTGTGGGAGCCAAGTTAATTTTGAGTCAAATAAAAAACCCAAAAAGCACAGTTTCCTGAAAACGTAAAATATTGTCCCCCATTGTGAGCAACAGTTGGTTAAAACTTCGACGAGGATGGTTAAAATTGACACAGTCTTCTCTGGTGAGAACCCGAAACCTGTTGTCTTGGCCCAGGTTTCCAGCCTTGTCGTCATTGTAAGATCAGAGGAAGAGAAGAAGATTGCGAAGACATCCAAAAACAAAGAGCATTCAACAGGACTCCTGACTGTGGAGGAAATGCCATTGATAATAGCAATGACAAACAATGTGACACTGAGTACACTGCCTTAGGGGACTCCATTCTCTTGAAGGACTCCATTCTCTTGAACAAAGCAGTCAGACAAGGCATCACCAATGCAATTACAAAAGCACCGGCCCTCGAGGAAGGACTGGATAATAAGCAGTAGACATCCACGTAGTCCCCATTCATGAAGTTGGCGAAGGGTGTTGTACCTCCAAGTAGTATCATAGGCCTTTTCGAGGTCAAAAAACACAAACCAAATGGTTTTCATGTAAGAAGGACTCCTGTATCGCCATCTCCTGTACAGTTAAGTTGTCAAGGGCAAAACGGTAGTGTCTGTAGCAGTGCTGGGAGTATCTCAGCTTAGCTCGGGACTTGAGCAGCCAGGCAAGATGGCAGCTAGGTGCTATAGTCATTGCCCTGTTTCCAGAATGGAATTAATATTGCCTCCTTCCAAATCATGGGATACTGTCCATCAGACCAGATCGGACTGAAACAAGATAAGAGCCGTCCTTTCGCTTCAGGTCACATATGTCAGAGCATATCACAATGAGGCTCATCAGGTCCTGGAGCAGTGTGTCTGGCTACAGACAGAGCTCATTCCAGTTCCCACACAGAGAATGGAGCTTCCTCATCTCCGTAGTCCTACAGAGATGATGCAGTGACTGTAAAAAAGGTGTTCAGCTAAAACCTGAGCCAAGTCTTTAGGTGTGTCCACAAAGACCCCATTTCTTGATAAGTCCGTAAGAGGATGTGTACTGCTCTTGTCTGAAATCTGCCTTATTGATTCCCAAACTTGTGCAGTGGAATTCCTTCCAGAAATCCCTCTATCATTCTTTTATCACTCACCTCGCATGTGCTCTCGTAGATTTAAAGGCATGAAAGTTTTCTGTAGGTGGACGGTGTTTGAAGTTCCATAGAGCTGTTCATCTGGCTCTAATTGCCAATCAACTGTCGTCATTCCACCAAGGTACAGGTCGTCATCTGAGGTGATTTCTAGACAGGGGAATGAACTCTGCAGCAGGCTGTTGGATCTCACAAGTGATATGGGCCACCGTACTCCTTTTCAGAAATGGCCTGTCGACTACAGCAACCAATTTGCTCTTTGAATCATCCATTTTCATGTATTCCTGTTTACTGTCCAAGTCAGCAGACGGGTCCACACTGGGAAGTGGTCACTAGAATGTAAATTTACAGCCACTTCCCACTGAACTGAGTCTGCAATAGCTGGGGAGCAAAAATACACGTCAATGGCTGAAAAATACCCTGTAGTTGTGGGAAAGTGTGTCATCTGACCTGAGTTCAAATGGCAAATATTCTCAGAACTGATGAGTCACTCGATAATTCAATCCTGGGAGCAAGTGGTAGCCCACAGCACATTGTGCGCACTAAAGTCTCCCCCCCCCCCCCCCCTCAAAAGGGGGACTGGGTGTGGGAGTGTCCAGAAGAGTACTTTCAGTGTGTCTGTAGTATGAAGTGGAAGATATAAAGAACACCTGTGATGTTAAATAGTGCTAGGATTTTCATGGCAACTGCTTGTATGGCCATGTTAAGAGCGACGTAAGAGGAGTAGCATCTGTATCCATGGAAACAGCCACTCCAAATTTAGCACTGAGTCCAGTAATATTGTCCTTGGTGTAGGGGTCGTAAGCGGTTAATGCAGATGTATCAGTGATTTTAAAATGCGCTTCTTACAAACAGATGTACAACTGTTTCTCCTGGACCATGAGCTGTAATTCTGCCAAATGTGATTGGTATCCATTTAAATTCCACTAGAACACAGAAGTAACTGTGGGAACCATTGATTACCGATGGTTAGTCTTGTCTTTGTCCCTCAGAGGTGACGATTTACCCAGGAGGTCAGGGGGAACGTTAGCTAGTCCCTGGCTCTCTTCCAATAGGAAATCCATATCGTCAAGAGTAAAGTCCCCATCTGAGAGACAGAGAACTCAATGATCCAAAGGTTTAACTGCCAGATTCTTCAACTTTGAACCACTTTTTGAAGGACTCGTTCCTTACTTAAGAGAAGAGTCGGTTGCTTGGGTTGAGGGAATGGCTTAGTAGGCTTCCAATGGTGGGCAGCGGTACGTTGCTTAGATTGTAAGCCCATTGCCGATGGCTTCTGAATGACTTCTGGTTCAAGCATACAGTTTTCCCCACAGGTACACCAACAAGTGCATGTGCTCATACTTGAATCTGTGGTCCGAGTTTGTGTTGAGACACCACACTTGGTGATTGGCTTCTTAAGAGTCAACGGAAAAGAAGTAGCAAAAACTGGAGGTCATAGCTTTGAAAGCTTTTTTAGCTTCACCATAGAGTATGCATCTCATGACTTTCAGCTACTGAATTTTCCTTACCTCGTCTAGACCTCACTCTTCCTGCTCCATACTGGGTGATACTTTTCAGAGGAAGTGGACAAGAATTGCCTGATTTGCAAGCTGAGCCTCCAAATTACCACACATAGTCCTCCCATTACATCCCATAGTGGTATGGCCAGATCTTTGACATCTCAAGCATCGCATCGGGTTAGGAACAAAGGGCAAACCTTAAGACGGATATAGCCTGCAAGGACGTGTTCAGGTAACTCTGGAATGCTAAACGTTAGAATAAATGTTGCAGATTTTTCTAATGTGTCATTTACTCTCCTCATATAGTTCTGCACTCCTTCTGTGACACCCATATTTTTCCATTCTTCATGTAACTCTGCAGGGTCCATCTTCATTATATTGGCGCACATAACCATGCCTTTACAAAAGTTAATGGTGTTATGCAACTCAGCCTCGACTGGGTAGTCACCCAGTGCCTTACATCCCAGAACATTAGATACTTGGTTTGAATTAGCAGTTTCAACTAGAAATGTTCCATTACAAAGTCCATAGCAACTTTTTAGAGACCCAGCAACACCCTCCAATGTCTTGCCAATGCAGAAAAGGGAGACCTTCTCAAAGATTCCTCCTGTTCTCTTTATTACAATGAAAGTGTTATGGCACACTAAAGCCCTGTTACAATGAGCCTGAGACTTTTTCTCAGGTGGACTGACAAACTGAGCTCTCTTCGATGAGAGGATGTACATAGTAACACGGTATACTCACCCGTTCAGGAGCAGTCGTTTGATGAGACCATTCCACAGGGATCCTCGAGACACTAGGGAGACAAATGTCGACCCCGGCAGAGCCCTGTATGCCTGAGCAAGCCTTGTACAAATGGAGGGCGGCAGGTGCCCCAGAGGTTTCCCACTAGAAACAGTTTTCCCTCAACAGCCACTCACCTCATTAGCACATAGCACACTTTGAAGTTGAGGTTTTTTTTGTAGAGGTGTGCACCTTCCTATCAGTCCAGGTAGTGAAACCAAGGACCCCGTTCTCTGAAAAACACAACATTTCACCACCATGGCGCATAGTGCTCATTGAAGAATGCCCGGAGTTTATGGTAACACAGGGCTAGTGGCGCTTATCAGCCCCCACTCAGGAACCAGAGGTCACCGAGCCCATACCCAGCAAAAGAATGCTGAGCCCCTGGAGGGTAGACAGATGGAGGTGGGAGGAACAGGTGAACAGACTGCGGGAGGAAGACGTTGACAGACAGACAGACAATGGAAGAGGTGGACAGACAGATGGAGGAAGAGGTGGATTGATTTATTGATTGATTGATTAGTTGAGAGAGCATGGAACCAAACCGCGAGGTCATCAGTCCCGCGATTCCGAAGTGGGTTACATAAGAGAGAGGGTCTACTGAAAGTGGACGGATTCAGTCAGAGGAGTCAAATTATAAAAAAATGAACATCAAACACACATAGTAAAAGCATAAAAGGTGAGACCAAATCTAAAAACTGGAAAAAAGGGGGCGGGGGGGGGGGGGGGGTGTCATGGGGTCATAGACCGTGAAGACTGCAAAAGAAGTCCCAATCACAACCAACACACCCCTGCTCCAAGACTAAAAGAGAACCTTATATCTGGAAATAAAAACCACTTTCACGGAGGAAACCGAGGAGCAGGTCAATCATCCGTGGATCATCTGCTAATATTAAATTTAAGGAAGCAGGAAGACTATACTTAGCATGAAGAGTCGAAAGAAGTGGACATGCCACCAATATGTGAGATATCGTCAGTCTGGCGCCACAACCACATTGTGGGGGTGGGCCATTACGTAGGAGGAAACAATGGGTGGGCCGGGTATGGACAATGCGTAAATGGCAAAAAACAGTGGTATGGGAGGAAAGACACGGGGTGCAGTCCAGTGAGTGCAGATGAAGATCCCAGCAGAGGGTAGCGAGACGCAATCCCACTCGTGGGTGGGTGTCAGGAGGGAGACATCCCTCACTGGTGAAGAGCACAAGGTATACAGGATGGACAGGGAATTGGCGAATGGCAACTGCGCAAGAAACAAGGAATTAGCTCCATCAGATGTGTACAGGGGGAATCCCTGCTGCTGTGAGGAGACTATCAACAGGACCAGTGCAAAAGGCATCAATAGCCAGACACACCCCACAATGATGGACAGGGTCAAGGAGTTTCAATGTGGAAGCAGCTGCTGAGCCATAAACGTGACTACCATAATCGAGACTGGACAAGACCCGAGCACGGTAAAGATGGAGAAGAGCGGAACAGTCTGCACCCCATGATGTGTGGGCCAGGAGGCAGAGAGCATCAAGCTTCTGCATGCATGCAGTCTTTTAAGTGGTCAATGTGGGGCAGCCATGTCAACTTGTTATCAAAAATAAGGCCCAAGAAACAGGACTGTGCTACAACATTGAGGAGCTGGTTCCCTAAATAAAGTTCTTGATCAGGGTGTACTGTGGGTCGCCGACAAAAATGCACAACCCACATTTTGGAGGGGTGAAAACTGGAAGCCATGGGCGGTAGCCCACGCAGAGGCCCATTGGATGGCACCTTGGAGCTAGCACTCAGCAGATGCCATCGAGTGGGAGATGCACCAGATGCAAAAACCGTTAATGTACAACGCCGGGGTAACCAGAGGCCCAACAGAGGTCACAAGCCCATCTATGGCAATGAGGAAGAGTGAGACACTTAGCACAGAACCCTGTGGGATACTATTATCCTGAATCTGAGGGGAGCTGAGTGAAGTGCCAATGCGGACCTGGAAGAGCCAGTAAGATAAAAACCCATGGATAAAAATCAGAAGGGGACCACAGAAGCCCCAGTCATGGAGGGTAACTGAAATGTGATGGCACCAAGCCATGTCATACGCATTATGTAGGTCAAAGAAAACTGCGACAAGGTGCCGGCGGTGAGTAAAAGCCTGTCAGATGGCTGATTCCAATCGGAGTAAATGGTCATTTGGAGATCACTCTGCCCGGAAGAAACACTGATACGGCGACAAAAGGCCCTGAGATTCGAGTACCCAACATAATCTGGAGTTGACCATCCTTTTGAGCAGATTACAAAGCACATCTGTAAGGGTAATGGGGCGGTAGCTGTCTACAGTGGTGAGTTTTTCCAGGGGTTAAGGACAGGGATAACTATACAGTCTCGCCATTGTGATGTAAAAGCACCCGTTAGCCACATGTGACTGAAGACACTGAGGAAGTGTTGCCTCTGTGGAATATCCAAGTGTTGAATCATCTGATTGTGAATGGAATCTGGCCCTCTGGCTGTGTCTCATGAAGACCTAAGAGCCTGCACCACTTCCCAATCATCGAAAGGTGCATTATAGGGCTCAACACGGTGCACGATAAAATGGAGGTGGGGTCTGTTCAACTCTGCATTTCTGTTGGAGAAAGGTAGGAGGGTAGGAAGCGAACAACGATGCCATCATAAAGTGTGTCGCAAGGTGTTCCGCGAGGACCAATGGATCAGTGCACAGAGCTCCTCGGAGGTTCAGACCCTGGACAGTTGAATGTTGCTGGCAGCCCATAGCGCTACAGAGCTTTGACCAAACCTGCAATAAAAAGGCATACGTCCCCAGGGAGGAAACATACGAGGGACTGGCCGATGACAAGGGAGCCTTGTGGATAGGGGGAGAGCAGTGCCAGCATGGAGAAGAGCGGCAGAGATGCCTTGCACAACTACATCAATGGAATTCAAGTGGGAGGTGTCAAAGTGGACAGCAGACATGTATAAAGGCCAATTGGCACTGCAGAATGCCCAACGTGAGGGCCTGTCTGCCTGGTGGCACCAGGGGAATGAGAGTGTCACTGGAAAGTGTTCACTGTCACGAAGGTCATCATGGGATGACCAATGTAGGGAAGCCATGAGAGCAGGGGAGGAGATCATGAGATCAATAGCAGAGAAGGTGCCATGAGCGGTACTGAAGTGGGTAGGGGAACCATCGGTGAGGGGAGACAAATCAAAGTCTGTGATAAGTTGGTTGATCAGGATACCCTGACCCATTGAAGTGACACTCCCCCACAGTGGATGGTGGGCATTGAAATCCCCAAGGAGGAGAAACGGGGCCAGGAGTAGCTGGATTAAGGTAGATAGTGAAACATAAGCATGTGGCCGACCTGGAGTGCAAAGGGTGATTGCTGGAGTTGTTTGCACTGTAACCGCTATCGCTTCCAAGGTAGTACGTAGGAGGATCCAGTCACTAAGTACATCAGAACGAACCAAAGTGCAGACTCCACCAGATGCTATCCCAGGGCCAGCATGGTTCCAACAGAACACCCGATGACCATGGAAAGTTGGAGAGTGGTCATCATGGAAATGCATTTCTTGGAGAACAAGACAGAACGTAGAATAAGAGGAGACAAGACGTTGCATTTCCAGTAGGTGATGATAGTATCCATTGCAGTTCCACTTGACGGTCGTGTGGTGTGAGTCCAAAGTAGGCATGAAGGAGCTGAGGAGGAGGTCAGGTCACTTTATCAATAGTCGTCACCAACAGGGGTGGGGAGACATCCACAAATAAGATGTCAGACTCTGGTTACAAGAGGGGAATTGGCATCTCCGGGGGCGCCTTGTCATGGGATTTATGTTTTTTTTTTTCTTCTCATTCGGAGGTGGAGGAGAGCAAGACACAGGAGGAGTACAGGCATCTGCAAGACCGGGCACCGAAAAAGACAGGGTGACCTCAGGACGCACAGATAGTGTGCCTCGTGGCTGAGTCGTGGTCACAGTCTTCTGGCCTGACAGCCGCTGGGGAGAGGGTTCCAGGGAGGGAGCCCGATCACCAGCAGATGCCGAAGAAGGGGGGGCACTTCTTCGGCCGGGGAGGGGGAGCAACAGATTTGTACCTTCTTCATAGCCTAGATTGTTAAGGTCAGATCAACACTTTCTGTAACATACAATATACAACATCCTATAGTGCTCACTGAAGTACGAGGGCAGTTCAATAAGTAATGCAACAAATTTTTTTTTCTGAAACAGGGGTTGTTTTATTCAGCATTGAAATACACCAGGTTATTCCCCAATCTTTTAGCTACACAACACTATTTTTCAACGTAATCTCCATTCAATGCTACGGCCTTACGCCACCTTGAAATGAGGGCCTGTATGCCTGCACGGTACCATTCCACTGGTCGATGTTGGAGCCAACGTTGTACTGCATCAATAACTTCTTCTTCATTCGCGTAGTGCGTCCCACGGATTGCGTCCTTCATTGGGCCAAACATATGGAAATCCGACGGTGCGAGATCGGGGCTGTAGGGTGCATGAGGAAGAACAGTCCACTGAAGTTTTGTGAGCTCCTCTCGGGTGCGAAGACTTGTGTGAGGTCTTGCGTTGTCATGAAGAAGGAGAAGTTCATTCTGATTTTTGTGCCTACGAACACGCTGAAGTCATTTCTTCAATTTCTGAAGAGTAGCACAATACACTTCAGAGTTGATCGTTTGACCATGGGGAAGGACATCGAACAGAATAACCCCTTCAGCGTCCCAGAAGACTGTAACCATGACTTTACCGGCTGAGGGTATTGCTTTAAACTTTTTCTTGGTAGGGGAGTGGGTGTGGCGCCACTCCATTGATTGCCATTTTGTTTCAGGTTCGAAGTGATGAACCCATGTTTCATCGCCTGTAACAATCTTTGACAAGAAATTGTCACCCTCAGCCACATGACGAGCAAGCAATTCCGCACAGATGGTTCTCCTTTGCTCTTTATGGCGTTCGGTTAGACAACAAGGGACCCAGCGGGAACAAACCTTTGAATATCCCAACTGGTGAACAATTGTGACAGCACTACCAACAGAGATGTCAAGTTGAGCACTGAGTTGTTTGATGGTGATCCGTCGATCATCTCGAACGAGTGTGTTCGCACGCTCCGCCATTGCAGGAGTCACAGCTGTGCACGGCCGGCCCGCACGCAGGAGATCAGACAGTCTTGCTTGACCTTGCGGCGATGATGACACACGCTTTGCCCAATGACTCACCGTGCTTTTGTCCACTGCCAGATCACCGTAGACATTCTGCAAGCGCCTATGAATATCTGAGATGCCCTGGTTTTCTGCCAAAAGAAACTCGATCACTGCCCGTTGTTTGCAACGCACATCCTTTACAGACGCCATTTTAACAGCTACGTACAGCGCTGCCACCTGTCGGAAGTCAATGAAACTATACGAGACGAAGCGGGAATTATTGAAAATATTCCACAAGAAATTTCCGGTTTTTTCAACCAAAATTGGCCGAGAAAAAAAATGTGTTGCATTACTTATTGAACTGCCCTCGTACTTAGAGATTGTAGCTGCAGAGGACTGATGATGCTGACAAACTCCGAACTGATGGGCCCCACATTTGCCAAGCCCATGTCAAGCCTTTACCAGCTGAACCCATTGGACATGAGATTAGCTTGGATAGGGGATGAAAATATACCAGATGCTATAAATGATGTTGGTCAGACAGAGCTTTTAATGACAAGCATTGTAGTAGTAATGGCAGCTGATTTAAAGTCACATCTGGTACAGTTCAGTAGCATAGAAGAGTTCTGGCAGATGAATTTGTTGTACTGGAAACAGATGTCTAACTACAATCAAATAACGCAATTACTTAACGTGATGTTTCATCTTTTGCACCTGTGTTGTCAAGTTATTAACGGTTAGCGTGCGGTCGACATAATATTACGTCTCAGCAGTTACAATGTTTCTCTGTGGCGTCAAACGTATATTTACGACTCCCGTGAAGTCTGAGTGGTCTGCAGGCTTCGTAGTTTTAACCGTAAGCACTAGATGGCAGCAGCAAACCCAGTGGAATACCTTGTATTTATGAAAGACTTTGTTTGTAGCTTACTTCTTAGACACTGTCTGGCATTGGTATCCTCTCAGTTTCATTCGTTTTGACTGTTTTCGTGTTGATTTTCTTTTTGATATGTGCAGTGAACAGGATAAAAGTTTGTAGCAAATGATTTATTAAGTCCTTGACGAGTTTTCAGATGGTGAAACAGGGCTGTCTGATGACGATTCAGATTATACGTCGTCTGAAAATAGTGGTAAGTCAACATTTGTTTCAGATTTTGTTGCTGAGAATGTTTTTTTTTTTTTGTTAGCTTCCCAGAATTTTATATTATTAATTATGCTCCTGTTTAACAGGAAAGGCTGGAAGAAAGGACTCCTCATATGACTGCACCGAATGTAATGTTGGGTTGTGTATCTCCCCCTGCTTCCTGCACCGAATGTAATGTTGGGTTGTGTATCTCCCCCTGCTTCGAAGTTTATCACACCGTTGTCCACTATGAACTCTAAATTGTGTACTGAACTTATGCTTATTGTTATTTTTCTTTACTTCAAGTGTTTTGTAGATATATTTTAGAGTATAATAACATGTTTCATTGTATATAACAGTACTGTAATTCTTTTACAATTTTTTTTTTTTCCTGGCAATAAATATCACTGACTTGAAATTTCATTGGTGCCTTAAAATTTTAAATTATTGGCCCCAAAATTTGAGTACTTAACGTAAAACGTCCAATAAACATATAAATGTTTTGGAATTCCAATAACAGTGAGCTGTACGGCAGTATGAAATTACAGAAAAAAACTGATTTTACCCAGACCGCAGGTGACGGTAACTACAAACTATATCAGCAATGAAAGTGTTAAAAATGCTAATTCTGTACTCATTTCATAAACAAAACCTTCAGGATTCAAAATAATATGAAAGAGTTTACCTGTTTACCATAAACACATTACTCAACAAAAATTTTGCACTATTGACTTTCGGCTGCTGCATGAACATTTTTTTTTTTTTTTCCTCCATGACAGAACTGTATGTAAATATCTGTACAAGGCAATGTCCTTGATTCCGCTTACCATCAAACCACCTATTATTTATTGAACCCACATCTGTAGTAGATACTACTTTCTTATTACATTCTTCAGGTTTTTTATGTTCTTTTTGACATTCTGATGACATTATGCCAAGTATCTTCTGACGAACATTCTGGAATTAAAAGAATATCATATTCAATTTCTCAAATTTTAGATAGATTAGACACACTTTTACATTTTCAGACACAGTAATAATAAGCAAGATTAAAGTTATATGTGTCATGAAATGTTAGATCATGAACAGATGGTTTACCAGCCCAGTTGGGAAACGGAAAAAAAAGATATCATTTCATGAACACAGAGTAGTCTATCCCACATATCTTTGAAGTAACTATATCACCACAATAAAAAAATATGAGATTCAGGCCATCCTTTTTTTCATAAAATTATAAAACAAGTTCACTGTTTCCTCATGTCAAGCATTATCTGATCAAGTGAACTATTCTAGCATTTGCTTCATATTAGTTATGTTATATTTAGTTACGTACTTTATGAGTATTGAAATATTAAACAACAGAAACTCTGCACTGTTCAATAGTTATACACTTTATAACCCCCAGCTTTACCACTGCTCAGATTTACAGTTCCTCGGCTTTAAAACAGCCGAGCTTTAATACAAATGACCGAGCTATCCAAGAAACGGCCAAGCCACACATCAAACTGGTCTTCTACTAAATCACTTTAAATTTTTCCCTACATTCTTCAATAAAATAGTCAGGAGTATTTTTCATTCATTTGATATTAGACTGACTGTGCAATCATTGATATACCCATTCACTCTTGCTTTCCTTGTATTCTGATAATTACATTCTTTTCAAATTCTAATACAACTTCCAAAGTTTCAGAAATTTCATACATGGCTCTGATGGTTCTTGGTAGACTCTTTGGCCCAATTCCTGTAAGATTGCCATCAATGGTGTACATATACCTATTACTTTTTCATCTCTAATAAATGTGCTCCTTGCTATGTGCTCCCTAAAGTCATTATTTAATAGTCACTGTGCAGCAACTACATTATCCAGTATCATTTTAGTATTTTTATCATGACATGTACTGTATCCTCTACCCTCTCTTCTTTAGCTTCTCTGCATTGCCAGTTAATTTTTCTGAGGTACTTTTAGGGTTGCTCATCATTTTCAACATGTTTACACATTCACTGTTTCTTTATTAATTCCAGTATCGTATATATTACCTATGGCAGCTTCTTTATTGCCTATTTCAATCCTAGTATCTTTTCTGCTGCCTTTACTAATTTCTTTGAAACCCACACCATCAGTTATCAACACCAGTAACTCCTTGAAGTGTCTTTTTTGTCACAAGGGCTTCTAAGTTTTTGATATCTTCAACTTGTCTATGTTCCAACAGTTCAGCTGCTTTCTCTTTATGTTCTTTAACATCAAGTGACACTAAAGTCAAGGTTTGTCTAGCTCCTCCAGTCCTTGGCTTCATTTCTGATCCTTTGCTTTATTAACACATAGTCAATCTGACATCTTGTTTGATCCCTTGGCATTTTCCACAAATACACTTCCTGACAAAAAAAGTGAAGCACCCCGAAGACATGGTTAGATATCAATGAACTTCAAACACATACTAGCCATGGAGGAGGGGGGTAGGGGGGAGGGGGGGGGGAGTAGGAGATGGTATGTAAATAATTAAAGAGTTGCAATTCTCTGTGACAGGTAAAACAGCCACCAGAGTATTTAGGGTTATTACCAAGCCTGGTAGGAAATATAAGGGACATGAACAGTGTCAGATGTTGAGTTACCACTGTGAAGACCATGGAGAAGCCGCATACATATGTGAAGTAGCATTATCAGCACCTGACAAGCTTTTCAAAGGGACTTTACTGTGGGTCTCTATTTAATCGTCTGGTCAGATTGCGCAGCATTTAGATTTGTGGGGCCTTCAGATGTGACAGTGGCCTGAGGTTGGACTGCATGGGGACGTGAGGGAAGGCATACTCCTCCAAGATCCAGTTGGCCATGTCTAACTGTGACAAGGGAGGACTTCCGTATTGTGCACCACGCACATTATAACCCCTCCATACAAGTGCCTGTTATCTGAGGACAAATAATGGACTGCTTGCAATATTGTGTGTCACCCTCCACCACCTGTCAGGGACTAGCAGCAGTTGGACTACAAAATTCCAGTGCCAAGTGTAGGCTATCACTAACATCATATGTATGTACGCATATTTACACAAGTATATGTACATATGTATGTGTAGATACATGTAGGTATGTACATATATGCATAAAACTGCATCGAAAGCCGCTGTAAACGTTTGAAAAACATCAGCTGTTTATTTTAAAACCTACATGTTAACCAGTTTCAGTTACAGACCACCTTCACATGGCATATGTCAACATCAAAATTGATAACTTCTAAAATAACATAATCTAGTGAAAATGTGGGTATAACATGTGTATATTTACTTAAAATGTGAAAACAGATCAAGTAAAGGCATGTTTCCTGTTCCTTTTAGGCTGATACAACCTCAAAGCTTCACAGTGAGAACCCACAATTAATACTCAAATACAGCACTACTGGTAGCAACGAACACACTTCAGAGTGATTAATGTCAAAGAAATGAAAAATCATGGAGAAAAACATACATACAGTACAACTAAAGATAGTTGTCTATAGCTATCGCAGAGTAACTTTTTAACAGAGAACTGTGTATCAGTTGCAAAGAGCTAAGTAGAATATCCCTACTGAATGTCTCTGGTAAGATAATAGATACGACGGCGGATACCATCTGTGGCAGCATTAATGTAGGAGGAAAAGTCCTACAGTTACTTCCAATAAGAATGGGCAACTGCCCACACAGCTGGCTGAACCTCGGAGCACATTTGCACAATCTTCATGCCTGACAGAGCTGTTAGTACAGGTCAATTTGGTCGTGGCCCTCGCTGGACATCCAGGTCACCTGATCTGTCAATGTGTGATTACTTTGTATGAGGAGGCCTGAAGTCTAAGGTGTAACACAACAACTCCCATAGTCTTCATGAAATGCAGCAGAACATTTCGGGTGAGATTGCAGCAATTCCCGCAGTCCTGTTTCGAACCACCTTCAGCAACTTGCTGACCAAGACATGAATGGTGGTCACTTTCAACATCTGCTATAGTCAGGTTAGTACTGTATTTCAATTCCTCTGCTGTCTTTTTATATCCTGGAACTCTCTTCTCTGGGCCACTTTTATTTGCCCCACCCTGTATTAGTGACAGTGAAAGTTATCAGAGTTGACATTACTAGGTAACGAGGAAATGAAAAACCACTGTAACAGTGGAACTTAATAACTCAAATAGCATGATGATACACTAATCTCATTCAGCGTGCAAAATAATTAATAATGAAAAGAGTTAGTGGTAAAGTTCATAGGAGATATACACATATAATTCAAAAGTCATAATTGGGCTAACACAAGATAACAGCATAGGAAAGCTTCTTAGCTGATAATGTGAGGATACAATGTGAACATACATGTAGACCTCGGGTCAAACACCATCCTTTACTGGATTCAAAAGTGCACAACTGTCAAACTCAAGTATATACTAATGTCATTATTGTTTTGACACAAGGAAGTAACACAGAAAACCATATTCCTTAATGAAGTAAGAACACAATGTTAATATCTTTGAAGTCATTGAGCTACCCATCATTCCTTACCGTAAGTGCAACTGTTGAGAAGTAGTATGAGGGGCGAATGGTTCCATTCAAAATTAATCACCACATGTGTTATAACACTTATCTCACTGGGATAACAGATGATCAATTCCTGTTTCCCAGAACGCGGGTGGCCGCTGACGGATCCACAACTGCGCCCACCCTGTCCTACTGAAACCAACATCCACGCATGTCTCTTCAGGTCACCAAATGTGAGAAAATCATACAGTGAAAGATCTGGGCTGCATAGAGGATGTTGCAGTGTTTTCCAATCAACCAAATCACTGAAGCATAGCCTTCATCCGATTTGCAGTAGGATGAGGGAGTCGGGGGTGTGGTGGGGTGGGGTGGGGTGGGGTGGGGTGGGGTGGGGTGGGGTGGGGTGGGAGCTGGGGGAGGGGGGCGGCACAGGCTTTATCATGCAACAGGTTGGTTCTGCCCAACAGCATTCTGACAGTCCGAGGGCCAATGGCAAAGCCAACAATGTAAACATCCCACATCCCCCCACCAAGGAAATCCAAAGCTGTTAACACAAGTTCTGGTAAGGTCATGACAACCACCTTCTTCGACCACAGGGCACCTTCTTCTCGTCAAGTTCCTCGAGTGTGGAATCACAACCAATGTGAAGCACTATGAAGACACTTTGCAGAAACTAAGATGCACTATAATGTCAAAACGCACAGGAATGCTGTCAGATGGAATCATCCTGTTGCACAATAAGTCTCCCCCTCCTCCCAGCATGCGCACACACACACACACACACACACACACACACACACACACACACTCTGCCAACTGGTTGAAGACTACCCTTCAGCAGTTTGTCATGAAAACACTGCAACATCCTCCTCCAGTCCAGATTTTTCACTGTGTAATTGTCCGCCCTGGTAGCTGAGTGGTCAGCGTGACAGACTGTCAATCCTAAGGGCCCGGGTTCGATTCCCGGCTGGGTTGGAGATTGTCTCCGCTCAGGGACTGGGTGTTGTGTTGTCCTAATCATCATCATTTCATCACCATCGACGCGCAGGTCGCCGAAGTGGCGTCAAATCGAAAGACCTGCACCAGGCGAACGGTCTACCCGACGGGAGGCCCTAACCACACGACATTTCCATTTTACTGTGTAATTTTTACATCTTTCAGTGATCTGAAGAAAGATGTGTGGATGACAGTTTCAGTTGGATGAGGCACTGCAATAAGAGGTGCAGTTGTGGATCTATCAGCGCCTGACAACATTCTCATTCTACAAAACAGCAACTGATAATCTCATCTCACAATGGGATAAATGTGTGTGGTGATTATTTTTGCGTAGAACCATTTCATCGCCCTAATGTCTTGGGTGTATGGTTTTCATTTGATTGTCCCTTAGATGTTGAACTTTACCTACCGTCTTTACTTGATTACAAGACGATGTTTTTTTTCCCCATAATCATCGTTCAAAAAATACAGGGTCATCATCTATTCGCAGATTAAACTACTGATGCTGAAGTTAACATTTTTGTGTTGTGTAATAGAGCGTACAGGGGTCATCTTACATTTACGGATGAAGCTTTGGCCATTGAGCTCACATTTTTATTTTGAAGAATTCATAAGGACAGAACTGGGCAAACTACAGCTGTGTTTGAACAGGTTCTAGATTTCCCAATACAATGACGGGCTCAATACAGTATCGACATTGTTCGAACAAACATGACCTTTGATTGGGGCAGCACTATTGGAAGGGATATGTGAGAAACTATGAAGTAGCCAATACAACTTTGCACTATTCTGTTTAAAATATGACAATTTTGTGGAACACAGGAGGAAATAGCATTAAATTCTGTTATCTTACAAACTCTTGTTTTGTTCGAACAGATCTGCAATAAAAGTTCTCATACATGCACGGAAACAAAAATGATATGAAATTTAATGCTGCTTTTTAAGTAAAGGTAACATTCAAACCCAAATAAGTAGTCCATTAAAAAACATTACTTGATTCTGAACCCAGATCAATATTTTATTTGATTATGAGAGACTAATGATTTACTAAGTGAGTTGCAAATGAAAAATTCAGTTGTTGTGTACACATTAGAACCGGTAAAAAACAATACCAGGTTTTAATCAGCTTCACAACATGAAGGTGACACTCAGGTGAAACAAGAAGAAAAATTTATCCAGAATTAAATGTCTAACAAGTGAAATAAATAATATTAAACTCCAATTGTTGTCATGAGAATAAGTTACCACAGAAGGACCCATCACAGCGAATAGTTTCAACAGATGTCAGTAGATGGCTGGACGAGTAAAGTTCGGGAATTTGACAGAATGTGATTGTGACCTTTTACAGTATTTATGTATTAGCTGCTGCTGTTACACATACCTGCACACCAGGACATATTGCAGTCCATGTTTCACAATTGCTCAAGCACAGCACTACTGAAGGGTTGGACGGGGAACAGTGACACCAGCTTGGCTGAGAACTAGGATGAGTTCAGGGAGAGAAGTGTTGGGCTGACAACATATTTTTCATGCTGTGAACCATGAGAATATATAATACATACTTTGGCCTTTTAGTAACATCCACCACATTTAAACTGCAATTTGCCTTTCTCCATTTGTAGTCAGAATTAGACTGACTTTAAAATTTAACAGTTACTCAACAAATAGTATTCTTTTCTGAAGGAGACAGTAAAAGTCTAGATAGGGACCAATGATGTACCTGTGTGCTTTGTGCTGCAATGTCATCGATGCTCATCGTGATGTGTATGACAAGGACAGAAGGAAGTGTGTCAATCAGATAAAAACAGCTTTATTCTCAGATCCAACAATAACCACAACTTAAGAAATTGCAACATAAGGAAAAAAAAAAAAACAAATATTTGTGACAACAAAGATATAAACTTCACAGCAGTACAACTAGGATGATGATTAGGAATAGTGACACCACAGACAAAAGGGTTAGTAAACGAAAAATGTAAGAAAGATAATGGTCTGCAAATTAATGTAATCCATTTCTTTTCGTTTATTTTATTGCTCCTTGTAGTATCAGAATGTCAACACTCAATAAATGGCATAAATTCAGAATAGGTATAATGTTAACATTCCAAATGGATACTTTAAGTCAGTAAGATAGTTCGTAATTTTGACTAGTCAAATATGTTAAAAACAAATTTTTCTCAAGAACCCACTTGAAAAAAAAAGGGGGGGAGATTGTCTTATAGTCAGGGTCATCTTATATTTGGGTAAATACGGTATATTTAAGATGCAAATCTAAAATGAAGTTAATGTAAAGTATGTATCACTAAAAGTGATGTTATAACAATAAAACGAGCCATGTGCAACATTGTACAGACATAGCAGGATGTAACAGCTCACGACCTCAGTTTACATAAAATCAGGCTGTATCTCAAATGGACTGCCCATAGTGTCAAATTAAGTGCAATCTAAATATACCTAGCAAGTAAACAGTAGTGTACTACACTGATTGTATAAAACACTGACAGCTATTATGGCTACAGACAGAATCCAAACCTATGGTATAAGTTACTTGAATACTAGTAACTATACAAAGCTCAGTATGTAAGAACTAGGCACAGAATAATAGTCTACAAAAAGTAACTGTAAGGGCACAAAACTTGAAGAAGAAGTCACAGCCTTGAACTGCAATGAGGTCACATATTAGAGTCAGCCAGGTGCCAGTCAGTGATCCTCAAGCTGATAGGACGTCTACAACTTCTGCATCACTGCCATCTATGTGACAAAACCAGTCCAGTAGCCAGGAAGAACTGCAACTCCACACACTGCCAATTACAACAGTCAGTCACTGCCTTCATTCCATATAATTCGGCATGACACACTAATGTAGCACCTTCCACAACTGCCATGACATGGAAGCAGTATTTAATCACAGCTGTAACAGCTCATCATTGCTCAGCCAGCTGGGCAGTAAGCGATACCCAGACTGTGTCCATATGCTCTGTTGCTGTAATTCTGCCGCCACTGGGGAGCATAGGAGGGTCCTCTGCCTATCTGCCCAGTTTGGGCAGCCAACACTGTTCCAGCCACTGCCTCCTCGGGATCACTCGCCATTGCCAGAGTCCAGTCACCAGTTCAGAGTCAGATTCTGGGCACCACCATGACCTCCTGCTACGACAGCCAATGTCAACCACTGCCTGCTCCATGATGCAGCTGGGCCACATGATGCATTTGCACTGTCACTGAATGAGTGCATTGTGTCAGTGATCCCTTGTGTAAGCAGCTTGCCTGTATGTGCCACTGGCCATTTCTACACCTGCCACTCAGCATACAATATTACATGAAGATGGAAACGCATTTGTATAACTGAACTAGCCATACACTAATTAATTACGTGTTCATGTTCATGGAAGAATCAAGTTGAATGACTGAATAAAGGACTGTGTATGTCCACCGCTGATCCGTCTACAGCTTTCCCTTATGCCACACCTGTCTTCCAAACCACCTCTGGACCATACCATGTCCACAGGAAGACAGGAACTCATTCTGACAGCACGAACTGCTCATTTTCAGTCTGGTTCTCCCAAGGCAATACAATGCCCACTACATTTTGGTGCCCAATGGGGATGTTCTGCATTCACCTGGTATTTTGTTGTCAGAATCGAGACAGTTTGGAGACTGATGGATCAACCATGACCAAGAAGATACACAGAACGCTGACTGCAGAAGACTGCTTGCAATAATTCAACAGGGACTGCATGACGAGTTAGTAGCAGCACAAAACTCTTTACTTTCACTTGTGGGATTCCCTACATTGTGCTTTTTTGCTTAGTGCCGGGGATAATACCACTGAAGTGTTCAGTAAGCAATCGAGGGCTGGCCAGTAGTATGCACCCAGTGTAATTCATGTGGTCATTCTATATCCACGCACTGAGTCACTTTCTGTAGTATGTTGGGTTTGCCGTAAAAATGGCACTATGCCAACCAGTGCAGAGAGTGTGTCTGGCTCAGGTGTAGGCAACCCTGGGTACCCCAAAAGTTCAGTAATTTCATAAGGATTAGCCACAAGAGACACAAGGATTTTTATGTTGATAAGTAAATGAATAAGTTAATTTTTTAGTATGTGTAGAAAACTGTAAGAGTAACATGTATATTACTTATTACAGATAGACATCACGTAGGATTTAGAGTCACAATCAGGAACATTAGGAAATGTAATCTGGGGAAAGTGACGCCCAAGGAAAATAGCAGGTACTACTTAGTTCGTTAAGATAGGCTTAAGCTGTGGTACAGTGCTGATGGATTAGAACTATGTTAAGAGTCACAACAGTATTGTTTGGTTCACATCATGTGATTTTGTCTCAAAACAGCCAAAGCATCGAGAAACCACACTGAAGCAAGACTTGTCATTGGCCACAATGTCATCAATATTAGACTGGTCCTGGTCCCTCAAGAAACAATGCTCATGATAATGGTAAATCCATGAGCTATAGCCAACCAAGCAAAAGAAGTGACATAGCTGGAAAATCTACCAGATGTTGAAAGGTATCTGCTTGCAGAGATATTGAGGTTTATTGTGAACTATACAAATGAGAAGCTAGATATATGAGTATGATGAAAAATTACACACATTTGTTGATGTATTTTGAAGAAGAAAGTTACGACATTTTGAAACTGTGATCAATGCAAGGGTACAAGGGATCCCCTAATGTTGTAAATAAACTTTTCCACTTGCTAAGGTATAAGAATATGAAGCAAAAGAAAAGTGTACAATCACAGAGTTAACAACGGCCATTATCACTAAGCAATAGGACAATGCTGTTATTCAGCCTACATAGGTCAGTTCTGTTCCACCTAGGTTAATGCAGAATGTAGCCCACAGTACATGTATTCTCCTTACCGGTCACTAGCGACAGGTTCTAACTTTTTAGCATAAGCTTTTAGACAGATTTCATTATTTGCCAAGTGATAGTGGTAAAGTATAGGTATAGCTTAATGGACTCAGGGTTCACCTGGTTTTCTTAATGTTAGTAACACATAGCAGGTGATATTTTTTTGGTGTACATGTTAAGCTATGAGTTAAAGTTATATTCAAGACGTCTGTTCAAGTTGTTACAACAATGTGATGTCAGTAATATGAGAAGCGTGAAATGTGAATTTTATCAAGCAAAAATTCAGCAGGAAGACTAGCAGATAGGATGCCTCCCCGGATCCCACCCCTCACCAATGGCATAAAACACTGCTAATAGAACTGAAAGTGAGATAATGCAAATGAGAACATATGGACTCTATGGGAATAACTGTAAATAAAGCAGTGTGAGTTCCTGCAAAATTTGAGGGCAAATTTTCTTCAGAGATGGTAGGAGATTGTAATGGCACAAAATCATAGGAGAAGTTCAAGAGGATGTCAGCGTCCAAAACTGCAATGACACCACATACTGGATGGAGTCAGCCAGGCGCTGGTCAGAGACTCTAGACCTGAGTCAAGGTCCACAGTTTCTGCTTCACTGACACCTGTGTGACGAAATTGGGCTAGTAACCAGGAAGAACTGTAGCCCCACCCACTGGAAAGTATGACAGCTGTCATTGCCCTCACACCAGCTAATTTGCTGTGACACATTAATATCATGCATTCCGCAACTTTCAATGCATGGAAGCAGTATTTAACAACTGCTGTACCAACTTGTCATTGTTTGCCTAGCTAGTAAGTAAGCGACACCCAGTCACTGTGCGTCTGCGCCTTCCTCTCTCAGCCGCTGCCTTCCCAGGATTGCTCGCTATCAACGGAGTCTAGCCAGCAGTTCAGGGTCAGATTCTGAGCAGCACCATGACCTCCACTATGCTAGCCTACATAACCCTCCACTTGCTCTGCACCACAGCCAGGCCACGTGCAGTGTCCACAACATCGCCAAGCCAGCATGTTGTGTCAACTGTCCCCTGTGTAAGAGCAGCTCACCTATCTACCACCACCAGCTGTTACTCCACCTGCCACTCAGCACGGAATATTACATGAAGATAAAAACACGTTTTTATAACAGTACTAGCTGTATGAAATAATTAACGACTTCTTCATGTTCACAAAAGTATCAAGTTGAATGACTGAATAAAGGACTGTGTATACATCCACTGCTGGTCTGTCTGCAACTTCCTACAAACCACACGTGTCTCTCAAACCATTTATGTATCTTACCACACCCACAGGAAGACCCATATCCATTCAGACAGCAAGAACTGCTCATGTTTCACTCCACTTTCTCTGTAGCTATTCTACAAGAGTTGCATAAGAAATCTCAGAAAATATGTAACAAAACTTCTTATGGCCATAATCCTGAATATCTTCTTGAACTACACATTGTAAAAAAACTTAAATCTTAAATGTAAGTCAAGTGTAGTGGGCAGAAGTTACATACAATCATAGAGCTATATTCAGACCATGGTAATCATTATGAACCTCAGAGGACCAGAGTGCATAAACATGAAAAGAATTACACTGGATGAAAAATGACAATTAGCACACAATCAATGGTGCACTATCAAACAGAGAAATACAACTAGATATAAATTATTAACATAAATATGCAACTACTGGTAAGTAGTTTTATCATGTGTCCAGTAATTTTTTTTTTTTTACATGAATGTTATGCAATTCATAAGTCTGTAAAAATCATTAGAAAACCTGTGTATTAAAAAAACCTATTAAAACACATAAAGGTTGTAATGCTTCGAGAATTTCGGGGTAAATTCTAGAGACACTTGTATTTCCACCATCTCAAACACGTGTTATTTTAAAGATGAGTGTGTGAAAGTGGAACTGTGTCTACTGCACCATGATTATGTAAGTGCAAGACTGGCGTGGATCGGACGGTTGATCGGCGCAGGCAGGTAGTCGCAGCGCTCGCCTCAGAAGTTACACGCCCAGCACAAGGAGCATACGCACCGTACTCCGTGACAGTGCTGCATCAGTCATTATTGAGAAAAGCTGAATGTTGTTAAATAAAAGAAAAGACAATTACTTATTCACTTACTTTCGTGAGGTCCAGATGGTGGACTTGCTAGAGCTTTCTAGATTGTATTTGTTATAAAGTATGTAAGAGTATCTGTTGGACTGGCTATTGTTGGGCTTACAAAAAATGAATCATTTATATGGTGTCTTGTTTGAGGAAGTGGAAATATAGTGAGATTGATTTGAATGTATCCTGAGTGTATGGAGTTATTTTAAGAGTATACAAAATTCCTCCAAAACAGCATCTTGTCTTCGGAGAAGAAATTGGCAGACAATCGCAGCCGCCTATTCTGAAAAGAAGATCAGCGAAACACCGTCATGTGAGCTCAATAACAAATTGGGAATGCGAGTCTGGCACACAAGCACCACACTGCTCCCTCTAGTCGCCGGAAACCGCCAGAATGTGTAGTAGCATATCAGTACATGAAAGTATGCAGGTATGGTACTGTGGTACTTGAGCTTCAGGTTAACATTTAAAATGAGAGAAGGAGAGGGTTGAGAAATTGATAATTCATTATAAAATAGCAGCAAAATTTTCCAGGAAATTCTTGTTTTTTAAGTCTTTTTGTTCATTTAGTGTATTATGTGGATATTCTTTGAAATTGCAAAAAATTTCAATTTTTCTTGCATATTCATTACTACACCTTTATTACTTTTATGTAATAGCTTCATGTTATTCTCAATGATACCTAATCAGTGTTTGAAACACTTGGAGTGGACACCTCAGTATTGGAGCACTGAGTATGTTCTGCCATAGTTTCCTACCTGTTTGACCTACGTCAAATTTATTGCACTGTTGGCAATTAATTCTGTATATTTCTGCTTGATCACATGTGATTTTACTTTTTCTAAAAATCTGACTGATTTTGTTAGAGATTATTGCTACATCTGGAAATCTTGCTTAATTTTTCTTCTTATTACATTAACTTTTAATAAGAGTAATTGCCCAATTGTTGTTTTCATTTTTAATTTTAACTTTTTTCTTTTTCTGTAAGATCTTGTCAACTACTACTTCTTGATACCCATTACTAGACGCTACAAATTTTAACATATTTCCCTCATTATTCAAACTGTCATGGAATACTGGAGTTCTTAACAGCCTACCACCCATGCTGGGAGAAAATGATGTTTGTAACTTAAGGGTGGCATGATGATTCATGGATAATAATATTAGCAGTTGTTGGTTCAGTATAGATATTAAAAATGTGCTGCTTGTTCATTTTAAATATTTCTAAGTCAAGAAAGTTAATTTTATTTTCTTTTTCTTTGTCCACAGTAAATTTTAAATTTAGATGAGCATTATTGAATAGATTATACACTGAGGTGACGAAACTCATGGGATAGCGATATGCACATATACAGATGGTGATAATATAGAGTACACAAGGTATAAAAGGGAAGTGCATTGGTGGAGCTGTCATTTGTACTCAGGTAATTCATGTGAAAAGCTTTCCGATGTCATTATGACTGCACAAAGGGAATTAACAAACTCTGAATGTGGAATGATAGTTGGTGCTAGAGTCATGGGACATTCCATTTTGGAGACTGTGGGGGAATTCAATATTCCAAGATCCACAGTGCCAAGAGTGTGTCAACAATACCAGATTTTAGGCATTACTTCTCACCACGGAAACGTAGTGGCCAACGCCCTTCACTTAATGACCGAGAGAAGTGGCTTTTGCGCAAAGTTGTCAGTGCTAACAGAGAAGCAACACTGCATAAAATAACCTCTGAAATCAAAGTGGGACATACGATAAATGTCTCCATTAGAACACCAGGGCAAAATTTGGTGTTAAAGGGATATGGAAGCAGACAACCGATGCAACTGTCTCTGTTAACAGCACATTGCCTGCAGCACCTCTCCTGGGCTTACAACTTTAACCCTAGACGACTGGAAAACTGTAGCCTGGTAAGATAAGCCCAGATTTCAGCTGGTGAGAGCAGATGGTACGGTTCAAGTGTGGTGCAGACCCCACGAAGCCACAGAACCAAGTTGTCACAAGGCTCTGTGCAAGCTGGTGGTGGCTCCATACTGATGTGGTCGGTGATTACAAGGAATGGATTGGGTCCTCTCATTGACTGGAAATGGTTATGTTCTGCTACTTGGAGACTATTTGCAGCCAGTCATGGACTTCACATTACCAAATAACAATGGAATTTTTATGGATGACAATACACCACAAATATTCATGACTGCTCATTACACTCTTACTCACCACATTTATCATCTCTTAGCTCTCACGCACTTTTCAGTTTGTGTTTGAAGTCTGTTTTATTATCCATTAAATTCTTTACACCACTTGATATGTGTTTCAAAAACCATTTATAATGGATCAAATCAGACTTGGTACGTGGTTGAAGATTTTTATGGCCCCTTTCTAGGCACATTATGGCTGAATGATGGATAGGGTAAATCAGATCACAGCTCATGGGCTGCACATGGCCCGCCACTGATCTGATAGAGGCCCGTCCCTGATCTTCATTCTTGTAAAAATTTTTTACACCTCTTTTTCCCTCCTAGAAGGGAGAGGGTGGGTCGTTGTAGAACTTAGTTCTTTTGAGACACGCCACTCTAGCTAGAATTGGGGCAGTGGAATTCCTGTTTGGAATAACAGCTAATCTCACGGCATGTTAATTTTTGAAGCTGAGCACTAGTGCAACAATGCAGTCACGGCAACAAGAGCTGCACGTGGGCCTGCAGGGAATGACTTTATTCAGTCAGAAGTACTTTGTGTATTCTACAATATCTGTGAGCTTCATCAGCCTACCGTATTTACTCGAATCTAAGCCGCACTTTTTTTCCAGTTTTTGTAATCCAAAAAACCGCCTGCGGCTTAGAATCGAGTGCAAAGCAAGCGGAAGTTCTGAAAAATGTTGGTGGGTGCCGCCACAACTGACTTCTGCCGTCGAATATATGTAGCGCTACATAGGCATGCTTTGTAGGCACAAAGATAAATACTGGCACCAAAACCGCTGCGTCATTTAAAAAAAAAAAAGGAACAGGTGGAAGACGAGCTTTTTTCTCCGCCCCGAGTTTCGACAGCTGCATTTTCGTACATTATCCAACGAAGTAAATACAAATTCCGTATTGTTCATCTTCGAATGTAGCAGCAGCATTTCAATGTACTACGAAAATCCGACTGGCAAGACTGTTTGGGATGTTTGTCAGTATGGCCAACTCTACATTCTGGATTTTTTCCTACCTGTGAGAAGAGATGGTTACTAATAGGAACTTTTATGAATTGTGAATGACATGCAGTATTCTCTTCACCATAAGAATAATACGAATATAAACATTTTACTACGTATTGTTTCGTGTTTGCTGCTATCTCATTTAAATCCTGTCTGCCTAATAAACTAAGAAACTAGAGTGAGACAACAGCAAACGCGGAAGAATATACATATCATGCCATCTTTATATTCGTATTATTCTTATGCCTAATAGTGATACAGTCAGAAATGAAGCATGGCAATTGACTACATTTTTAAATCTAAGATGACTAATTTCTGTGCAGAATGTAACGTACTAAAGAGGCGCCTGCAAAGATTTTCAAACGGAGAAAAATTTTCGCTAAACTGTCGTTCAGAACATCTATCATACGCAGTCTATTATTTGGTTCTTGTTAATCATTAGCAAAGAAAGCAGCAGTGTAAGTAACAACAAATAGCAGTCTCTTGCCATTGTTTCGCTAATGAGACGATTCCTCTTTTTTTTTTTTTTTTTTTTAATTATAAGCGACGGTAGCGCACACAAAAGGAAGCCATGCCGCGAGCGGCGACAGGCCGTAAACACGCACTATCAGAATGCAACAAACAATGCATGACACAGTACAGTAATGCATTTTTCAGCTTAGAGTGACGTAAACATCTATAACAAAGAAAACGGCGCTTATCAGATCAAAGAAAAATAAGCAATCAATTCAAACCAGACAAAGCACGTGAAAAAGGAATCGTACCCGTATAAATAAGGACGGAGCGCCTGACTCAAAGCAATGGCTACCTGGCAAAGCGTAACTGTTAAGCTTACAACTCGAACCAAACTACTGTAGCTGTATCGTCATTCATTCGATCTAAATTGTGTCTCATATTACAATGGACCAACTTTGTTTCGATTTGGAGATGTGGCCTAAAACTTTTGTCTCCCCTTGAATTTCGAGTCTCAAATTTCAGGTGCGGCTTAGATTCGGGAAAAATTTTTTTCCTCGATTTCGAGTCTCATTTTTCAGGTGCGGCTTAGATTTGAGTGCGGCTTAGATTCGAGTAAATACGGTATTCATTAGTGCACTGAACTGTTAGTGACGTGGGAAATCGAAGGAGGTTGCATGATGTTTAGCACAGGGGCTCGCATTCAGGAGATAAATGATTCAAATCCATATCTCACCATCCTGATTCAGATTTTCCATGACATCCCTAAGTCATGATCTTCAGTTAACATTAATAAAAGAAAAGTATAAAATTTAAGTAAAATGAACATTTGTAGAAAAAATGTGAACTTCATATATTTCTCTCTCTCTCTCTCTCTCACATGCGGCCATCGGCCATTATGTAGTCACAGTGAGGGGTTTGTGGCCCATTTAGTAGTGAGTCTGTACATCCCTATGTAAATCACTTATCCTCCTAGTATTACATTTATGAATGTTACTGCTGTTTTCAAACTCTGACTGATTGTTGACAACAAACTTCATTACGGGGTAAATGTCTTGTGAGGTTGTCTACAAGAGGTTCATGAATGAACATCACATATTATTTACATCTACATAAATACTCCAAAAGATACTGGATAGTGCATGGCAGAGGTTACACTGTACCAGTGTTCTCAGTTTTTTCCCTAATGACACTCTGAACATTCATATACATGCCCTAATCTCTCATTTTTTCCTCGTGATCTCTATACCAGGTGTATATTGGTGGCAGCATAATGGTCACACACTCACCATCAAATCCAGATTCCTTAAATTTATCAAACAGGGTTCCATAAGAAATACATCTTTTATCTAAGGATTCCCATTTCAGTTTGACCATTTCTGTATGGGCTACACCAGTAATAATGGACGAAAATAAAAAATGCTGCAAAATAGTAATGGGAGACTGGAACGCCATTGTGGGAGAAGGGAAAGAGGGAAACATAGTAGGCAGCCATGGTCTTTGAAAGAGAAATGACAGAGGTGAATGGTTAATTGACTTCTGCAGGGAAAGGCAGCTGATAGCGGCAAACACATGGTTCAAGAACCATAAAAGGAGGCTCTACACTTGGAAATCACCAGGGGATAAATATAGAAACCAAATCGATTTTTTACTGGTAGAAGAAAGATACAGGAATGGAATCAAGAAGGTGCACACATTACCAGGTGCAGATATTAATAGTGACCACAACTTACTTATGGCAGAAATAGAAATAAGAATGAAAAAACTGAAAAAGGCGACAATGGTGAAGAAGTGGGATCTAGAGAAGATAAGGTCCAACAAAGAACAAATTACAGAAATGCTGTCTCGGGACTTTCTAAACACATTACGAGACAAAGAAGCACCTGATAATGCCAACGAGTACTGGAATATGCTGAAAGAAGGAATCATTAAAGCAGGACAGCAAAATATAGGCTATGTAAAAGGGAAAAGGTCAAAAAAACCATGGGTCACACAAGAAATGATTTCCAAGATGGAGGAGAGAAGAAAATTGAAAAACAAGAACACTGAAGATGCAAGAAAGATATACCGAAGGTTAAATAACGAACTGCGAAGAGAAACAGAGCAGGCTAGGAAAAAATGGCTTAAAGAGGAATGTGATGAAATTGAAGAACTGGACAGGAAGGGAAGATACGACTTACTATACAACAGAGTAAAGACTATGACATGGGAACAAAACAGAGCAGGAAGTGCTACTATGGAAATTTTGAGTAAAGACGAAGAGGTAGTGTACAAAGATCGTGATGATGTCCTCCAGAGATGGGAAGAATATATAAAAGAGCTATATGACACAAATAGCAAACCAGAAACTCTGGAACTTGAATCACACAACAGTGTAAGTGATGAAGAGAAAGGACCGACCATCATAATGGAAGAAGTAAAGTCTGCCATTGCTGCAAATGGCAAAGCAGTAGGTACAGATACAATACCGGGAGAAATACTAAAATGCTTGAACCACTATGGAATAAGAGAAATATTGAGGTTATGTAATAAAATATATGACAGTGGTGAATGGCCTGAGGACTTTCTAACAACATTAATGATTCCATTACCGAAAAAACGAGGAACCAAGAAATGCAGCGAGCACAGGACAATCAGTCTCATTTCACATGCAGCCAAAGTCATGTTAAGAATAATTAATAAAAGACTTGAAAAAGTAATAGAGGAGAATCTCGGCGAGGAGCAGTTTGGCTTTAGATGGATTACGGGCACCAGAGATGCAATAGGGCTCCTACGAATCTTGGGAGAAAGGTTTATTGAAAAAGGAAGAGACCTATATATGTGCTTCATCGATTTAGAAAAGGCACTTGACAATGTGGTTTGGGACAAGCTGGCGACTATTATGAGGGAAAAGAGAGTGGACTGGAAAACCAGAAGACTTATAAACTCATTGTACCTTAATCAAAAAGTTTCAGTTAAAGTGAGAGGAGAAAGTACAAACTGGATCAGACTAGGGAAAGGAGTAAGACAAGGATGCTGTTTATCACCTACTCTTTTCAACCTGTACTTGGAAAATATGATTGACCAATGCTCATTAGATGGCAAAGGAGTAGAAATTGGAGGAAGAAGAGTAGGGTGCTTGAGATTTGCTGATGACATGGTCTTTCTAGCCACAGGGGAAAAGAATTACAGGATTTGGTGGACACCATTGCAACTAACGGAAAAAAATATGGAATGAAAATTAACACAAATAAAACAAAAGTATTGGCAATAGGAGGAAATAAGGAAATAAAAATTGTGCTAAATGGAGAAACACTAGAACAGGTGCAAAATTTTAAGTATCTTGGAAGCAGGATAGACACTGACTGGAAGTGCACCACAGAAATTAAAACAAGGATAGCAATGGCAAAAGAGGCGTTTTATAAGAAAATGAGAATCTTCTGCAGCGGTCTGGACAGAGAACTCAGAAAGAGACTCATAAAATGTCTTGTATGGTGTGTTCTTCTACATGGCGCTGAAACATGGACTATGAGGAAAAATTACAGAGAAAGGCTGGAGGCTTTTGAGATCTGGACATGGCGGAAGAAGAATAAGTTGGATGGACAGAGTAAAAAATGAAGAGGTACTGAGAAGAGTGGGAGAGAAAAGACAGTTACTAGATGTAATAAAGAGAAGAAAAAGAAATTGGATTGGGCATATATTAAGAAAGAATGACGGACTGATAAAAACAGTTTTAGAAGGTTATGTAGAAGGGAAAAGGAAGCAAGGAAGGAAGAGATTCCAGATACTGGATGACATGATGGACGGTACAACATACAGCAGCCTTAAGAAGGAAGCAATGGATCACAGATAATGGAGAGGAAAAGGACCTGCCAATATAGCAGATAACTGATGATGATGACCCCTGTGATCCTAGTAGAGCGTCTGTGAATTTTTTCAATACCTGTTGTCTTGCTGACTTGATAAAGTATCCAAATACTAGAGCAATACTCTAGAATTGATCACACTAGTGTTAAGTGCACAATTTCCTTTACAGATTATGATGATAACTTGGATTCCTGACTAGAATTAAGGCCTGCCATGACACCTGAAGTGAGTTCAGCTATGCCTGTTCTGAATTTTTTCAAGACAAATGAACAGTCACAGATTAATTATCTTTGTTCTAGAATATCTTGAAGAGTGTGTAGCTATCACTTCCAAGTTTGCTATCTCCACATTGTGGTTTCTGAAATAATCGAGTTGGCTGCCAGAAATACCGGTATAAAAGACCTGGCATCAAGTTAAGTGATCATCTTGCTTTGTTTAAGTTTTTGTTTAAGTTTCTTATTCCACATGTAACACAAGATGATAAACACTTCACCACAAACATCAATATTGTGCAACACTATGATGTAAGTGATGTTAACAAATATACACTCCTGGAAATGGAAAAAAGAACACATTGACACCGGTGTGTCAGACCCACCATACTTGCTCCGGACACTGCGAGAGGGCTGTACAAGCAATGATCACACGCACGGCACAGCGGACACACCAGGAACCGCGGTGTTGGCCGTCGAATGGCGCTAGCTGCGCAGCATTTGTGCACCGCCGCCATCAGTGTCAGCCAGTTTGCCGTGGCATACGGAGCTCCATCGCAGTCTTTAACACTGGTAGCATGCCGCGACAGCGTGGACGTGAACCGTATGTGCAGTTGACGGACTTTGAGCGAGGGCGTATAGTGGGCATGCGGGAGGCCGGGTGGACGTACCGCCGAATTGCTCAACACGTGGGGCGTGAGGTCTCCACAGTACATCGATGTTGTCGCCAGTGGTCGGCGGAAGGTGCACGTGCCCGTCGACCTGGGACCGGACCGCAGCGACGCACGGATGCACGCCAAGACCGTAGGATCCTACGCAGTGCCGTAGGGGACCGCACCGCCACTTCCCAGCAAATTAGGGACACTGTTGCTCCTGGGGTATCGGCGAGGACCATTCGCAACCGTCTCCATGAAGCTGGGCTACGGTCCCGCACACCGTTAGGCCGTCTTCCGCTCACGCCCCAACATCGTGCAGCCCGCCTCCAGTGGTGTCGCGACCGGCGTGAATGGAGGGACGAATGGAGACGTGTCGTCTTCAGCGATGAGAGTTGCTTCTGCCTTGGTGCCAATGATGGTCGTATGCGTGTTTGGCGCCGTGCAGGTGAGCGCCACAATCAGGACTGCATACGACCGAGGCACACAGGGCCAACACCCGGCATCATGGTGTGGGGAGCGATCTCCTACACTGGCCGTACACCACTGGTGATCGTCGAGGGGACACTGAATAGTGCACGGTACATCCAAACCGTCATCGAACCCATCGTTCTACCATTCCTAGACCGGCAAGGGAACTTGCTGTTCCAACAGGACAATGCACGTCCGCATGTATCCCGTGCCACCCAACGTGCTCTAGAAGGTGTAAGTCAACTACCCTGGCCAGCAAGATCTCCGGATCTGTCCCCCATTGAGCATGTTTGGGACTGGATGAAGCGTCGTCTCACGCGGTCTGCACGTCCAGCACAAACGCTGGTCCAACTGAGGCGCCAGGTGGAAATGGCATGGCAAGCCGTTCCACAGGACTACATCCAGCATCTCTACGATCGTCTCCATGGGAGAATAGCAGCCTGCATTGCTGCGAAAGGTGGATATACACTGTACTAGTGCCGACATTGTGCATGCTCTGTTGCATGTGTCTATGTGCCTGTGGTTCTGTCAGTGTGATCATGTGATGTATCTGACCCCAGGAATGTGTCAATAAAGTTTCCCCTTCCTGAGACAATGAATTCATGGTGTTCTTATTTCAATTTCCAGGAGTGTATGTCTGCAGTCTGTAGTGCCTCCCCCTCTTGCATGTTGGTGGCAAACTGATGCACTTAATCCACAGTCAGTATAATGTCTACATTTTTTACTCCTTATGCAGATCATTAATGAATGACAAGATTTATGCTAAATACACAACAGAGGTGGGATGATGATATTGCCGCAAAGGTGAAGGAGGGTTGGTTGATTTGGGGTGGCAGAGGGATCAAACAGTGAGGTCATCGGTCCCATGACCAAAGAAGGCAGAAATCAAGAGAGGAACATCATAAACAGCGCCATCCAGACAAGGGGAAGGGATAACAGCAGGCAAACAAAAACAGATAAGGGTCATCAGGGAAGCAGATGATCGATCAGAGACTGTCCCTCCTGAAAGCTGCACTGGAAAGGAGATAAAAGGTCCAAGATTCAAGGACCCAACTGAGCCATCATCTGTTCTTGTAACTTACAGGGGACATCGGTCAGGCTGACTGGCCAGTTAGTATCACGGGACAACGGATCCTTTCCAGGCTTAAGGACAGGAACCACAATACTGTCTCTCCAATGAGAGGGGAAAATGTCTTGGAGCCAAATATGGTTAAACACATAGACAAAATATTGTTGTTGTGAGAGATTGAGGTGTTGAAGCAATTCATTTTGATTTGGAGCAGGGCCAAGAGTGGAATCGTGGGAAGATGGGAGAGTCAAAAAAAGCTCCCATTCAGTAAAGGTTTCACTGGAGGATTCCACCTGACAAGGAGTAAAACATAAGCAGGAAGCTTCAGCCTGCTGTTTCCAGAGGAAGGCAGCTGGATATGAGGCTAACACTGATGCAATCGCGAAACGGATTGTGAGGTGTTGTGCAAGACCTGATGGATCTATACAAAGACCAACCGGAAGGGCAAGGCCCAGAATGGAAGACTGCCACTGACAACCTTGTAGGGTACAGACTGTAGCCCACACCTGTGACGAAGGAACAGAAGAACCTAGAGAGGAGAGAAAGCTTTCCCAACACACGCACTTGCTTGATTTGATTAAGTAACAGGCTTTGGCACAAATATGTTTACAGGTAATAATATCAGTGGACGATGAGTGCCACTTAAGGTGTTGCAAGATGTGACCACAATCATGGATAGTAGTGGCAATGGCCATGCTCCACCATAGAAATGGCCAATGGCCAACTGGGCCTGTGAAGCAGGGAAAGGCAATGTGGATTATCTAATTGGATGCATCATGGACGACTTCACCAATACAAACTGCCAAAGAAGGTGCAAACACAACCTGGGAGATATATAGAAGCCAATCAGCATAATGGAAAGCCCAGCAGGGTAACCTGGTCATCAGGAGGTGGGAAGGGAATGAGAGAATCAATAGGAAGTGGTCACTATCACAGAGGTTATCATGTGGTGACCAGTGTAAGGAACGAAGACGGGGAGGGGAAGACAGCAAAAGATAAATGGCAGATAAAGTGTGATACACGGCACTAAAATGAGTAGGGGAACCACCATTACGAAGGTACAGGTCATGGTATACTAGAAACTGATCAATGAGGAGCCCCCGACTAGACGAAAAACCACTGCTCCACAAAGGGTGAGGGGCATTAAAATCCCCATGTAGGAGGAAGGAGGGCGGAGTTGCTGAAGGAAGTCAGGCAAGACAACAGATGTAAAAGTCCTGTCACGAGGGAGATAGAGATTGCAAACTGTGACGGCAGAGTCATAAGTTGACCCAGACGGCACCTGCTGCCACTGTGGCGTGAAGTGTGATCCATGTACTAAGAATATTGGTACGGCCCAACATGCAAATGCCACCAGACGTCCCCAAAGGGCCCACCCGATTCTGAAATAAGACACGGAACCCAAAAAGGATCAGTGAGTGAGCATTAGTAAAATGAGATTCCTGGAGTACAACGAAAGTTCCTGACAAAGGAACCTCCCCATCGCACCCCCCCTCAGATTTAATTATAAGTTGGCACAGTGGATAGGCCTTGAAAAACTGAACACAGATCAATCGAGAAAAACAGGAAGAAGTTTTGTGGAACTATGAAAAAATAAGCAAAATATACAAATTGAGTAGTCGATGTGCAAGATATGTAACATCAAGGATAATCTGACCTCAGGAGTGCCGTGGTCCCGTGGTTAGTGTGAGCAACTATAGAACGAGAGGTCCTTGGTTCAAGTCTTCCCTTGAGTAAAAATTTTAACTTTTTATTTTCAGGCAATTGACGTGTGTCGATTATCAAAGTTCAGGCACTCACACATAATCAACTTCGCTCTCCAAAATTCCAGGACATGTTCAGATTTGCTTGGACATATGCAGGATTTGATGGTCTACACACAGAAAAAATTGGAAAATGTTAAAAACATATGTTTTGACAGAGCACAGGGAAAACTGTGCGACTGTGAAACTGTTGCATTCATTTGTTGCAGTTTATGTGACAAACTCTTATGTTTTCATCGCTTTTTTGGAAGTGATTATCACATCCACAAGAAAACCTAAATTGGGCAAGGTAGAAGTATCTTTTTATCCATTCGCCAAGTCAACAAGTTAGGTGGGTCGACAACATATTCCTGTCATGTGACGCACATGCCGTCACCAGTGTCGTATAGAATATATCAGACGTGTTTTCCTGTGGAGAAATCGGTTGACCTATGACCTTCCGATCAAATGTTTTCGGTTCCCATTGGAGAGGCACATACTTTCGTCTACTAATCGCATGGTTTTGCGGTGCGGTCGCAAAACACAGACACTAAACTTATCACAGTGAACAGAGACGTCAATGAACGAACTGACAAATCATAACTTTGCGAAAATAAATAAAGTAAACTTTTCACGCGAGGGAAGACTTGAACCAAGGACCTCTCGTACCGCAGTTGCTCACGCTAACCATGGGACCAAGGCGCTCCTGAACTGACATTATCCTTGATGTTGCCTATCTTGCACATGGACTACTCAGTTTGTATATTTTGCTTATTTTTTCCATAGTTCCACACAACTTCTTCCTGTTTTCTCGATTGATCTGTGTTCAGTTTTTCAAGGCCTGTCCACTGTGCCAACTTACAACTAAATCTGAGGGGGTGCGATGGGGAGGTTCCCTTGTGAGTAACAAGCACTAAGACACTGAAAGTCTGGGAGGCGACGATAGTATCCATTACATTTCCACTGAATAAGCATAGAGTGTGTATCCAAATACAGGCGTACAGACTGGGGCCAATCACGCCACTGGGTCACCATCTGTCACCAGCAAGGATGGGTTGACATCCATAAATAAGAGGTAAGACTCAGGTTTCCATGGGGGAGATGGCAGCTTCGGGGGCATCGGGGGGAGGGGGCTTGTCCTGGGATGTGTGTTTTTTCTTCTTGTTCTCTTTCATAGTTTGAGGAGGGCAGCATGTTTCTGCAAGATCTGGATCCAAAAGAGAGCGGGAGGCCTTGGAGTGCATAGACTGTGTGTCCCGTGACTGAATTGTAGCTTTCCTCTGGTTTGAGAGATGTCAGGGTGAGGGGGGTGTACCTGGGAGAAAGCCCCACCACTGGCGGGCACCAAAAAAGGGAGAGCTTCAACCAGGGGGGGGAGAGAGCATATAAGCCACAGGGTAGGGCAGAGGAGACAGAGGATGAGACTGGGGTAAGGAAGAGGGAGGAGGAGGAAAGGACATAACAGAGCAAAAGCAGAAGTCATCAACACACGGTGTCAGTCATAAGATAAACAATCAAGGAACTTATACTCTTGTACACCCTCTTCTTTTATAATCTAGGCAACCTGGTAAGAGTGGAGAGTGACAGTCATGACAATTAATAAGCATGGGTGGCAGAACACAGGGGCTACGCTCATTGAGTGGTTGCCCACATTCACCACACAGAGGGTTTGCCATACATTGGGTAGACGTGCCCAAAACGCAAGCACTGAAGCAGCTTATGGGTTGCAAGATGTACAGCTTCAAGTCACACCAGTAATACATAACCTTGACCTTCCCTGAGAGGTTATCTCCCTCAGAGGCCAGAATAAAGGTGCCGGTATCAGTGCAATTGATCTTATGGCCTTTCTGCACACACTGAACAAAATGAATGCCCCATCATTCCAGATTAGCCCAGTGCTCCTCATAAGTTTGAATGATGAGGTCCCAACAAAAAATGACTCCCTGAAGAAATGTAATGGACACCAGGACATCGCCAAAATGATCACAAGCACAAAGGGCTGAAGACTGGGCGACAGAAGAAGTTTCGATAAACAGAGAACCCGACCATATGTTACTGAGAGACTCCACTTTGCCAAACTTGTGTTCGATATTTTCCACAAAAAATAATGGCTTTGTGGCAATGAATGTGTCCCCATTCATCCTAGTACAGATCAGGTAGTGGGGAAAGAGTTTCACCTCAAGCCAATGAGCCCGGCCCTCCTCCCAGGGTGTGCTCAGGAAAGGGAAGGCCATAGGGTCATGGAGAAATAGCTTTCAATGATCCATTACCAACCAAAGAGACAGCCATAGAGAAATGGCCAGATTTTTGAAGCTTGATACGTCTTGTAGCAAAGTATCCACCCTGAATCACCCTCTCTGATCACGGGTTCTCCCATGGGCGCCACACAGCCACAGCAAGGGCCATCTGGCATAACGTATGTTACCAGGAGTTCCAATACTACAGAATGACAAGCAACCACTCCTAAGCATACATGGGGAGGCAGTTCAGATATCAGAAATGTGATAACTTTGTATTTAGGGGGCTCAGACAGATGGTTACATAACACTGTGACCACATGGACTGGCAACATGTGCTGGTGACCTAGTGATGTGGAAGGAGGCTGCAACAGGAAAGGAAGAGGGGGACAAAAGGGGGGGAGAACAATACATGCTGTAGACACTAGGGAGGGAGTTCTTCCACAAATGGCTTACATTATGGAGAGAAAATTTAGAAGTGGAGATCAAACTCCCAAAAGGGACTAAAAACACAAAAAAGGAAGGATGAAAAAGAAAAGGCAAGGGGAATAAAACTGCAAGGAATACAGGAAACCAGGTGGATGGCCATGTCAACACAAGTAAGAACACAGAGAGAAGGGGAAAGGGGAAGCAGCGGGGAAGGAGGGAGGGCGGGGAGGGCAGGACACGAGGAAGAAAATGCAGCTCGGGATGGAGAGAGGAGCACGAGGAAGAAAATGCAGCTCGGGATGGAGAGAGGAGCACGAGGAAGAAAATGCAGCTCGGGATGGAGAGAGGAGCACGAGGAAGAAAATGCAGCTCAGGATGGAGACAGGAGCACGAGGAAGAAAATGCAGCTCGGGATGAAGGGAGGGGCATGAGCAAGAAAATACAGCTCAGGATGGAGAGAGGAGCACGAGGAAGAAAATGCAGCTCGGGATGAAGGGAGGGGCATGAGGAGGAATATGCAGCTCAAGATGGAAGAATGGGCTGCAATAGCTCAAGGCCCTGTGGGCACCAGGCATGAACTCACAAAAGAACTATGAGCGCTCTGGGGGAAGGGGGGGGGGGCAAAGGTGATGGAGAAAAGGGGGAGACCTATATCAGATGGGACATGAGCTATAATAATGATGGTAGAAGTAGGTATGTAACACTGAGAGGAGAGGTTAAGAAAGTAGTAATTTGTGCAAGAAATGCTAGTGAGACTTTAAATGTGAAGAAATTTAAAGAAGATGGATCCAAATTTCAGGATATGTGCTGCTTTGTAGGCTACCAACATGATACAGAAATTAAGGAGATAACAGCAGCTGTAGTACAGGATACAGTTAATCAATTTGAAAATGACAAAGCACAAGGATCTAGAGTTGTTGGTTGGTTGGTTGTTTTGGGGAAGGAGACCAGACAGCGAGGTCATCGGTCTCATCGGATTAGGGAAGGACGGGTAAGGAAGTCGGCCGTGCCCTTTCAAAGGAACCATCCCGGCATTTGCCTGGAGCGATTTAGGGAAATCACGGAAAACCTAAATCAGGATGGCCGGACACGGGATTGAACCGTCGTCCTCCCGAATGCGAGTCCAGTGTCTAACCACTGCGCCACCTCGCTCGGTTGGCGATCTAGAGTTGTATATATGGAATTGTTAAAGGATGGATGCAACATGTCATCTGAACATCTTGCAACGCTATTTAACCTATGTCTCAGTGGAGAGTAAATCCCTGTTGAGTTTATAGAAGGGTTCATCACAAACATTTACAAAGGGAAGCAAAGATGACTGCGCAAATTATGAAGGGCTTCACAGTTCTCAGTTCTATATCATGATTATATGGTAAGATCCTTAAAACTAGAATTGAGGGATAAATTGAGGAAGTAGAAGAACAGAGTGGTTTTTGGGCAGGGAGGTCTTGATTCGATAACATCTGCAACATTAGACAGGTGACTGACATGAGACTGGCACATAACTTGGAGACACAGATGGCTTTTACAGACTTGCAGAAGGCCTATGACAGTATACCATGTTGTAGGATGTGGGAAGTAATGAATAACCACGATATTCATAGATGTTATGTACAAGTCATTAAAATGTTGTATTCAGGTAATACTTGTCATGTTAAAACAGGGGAGTTACTACCAAAAAAACTAAAAGTTAACAAAAGACTGAGACAAGAATGCTACATCGTCCCTAACCTCTTCAAAATACGAGGGTCACTCCAAACGAAATGCACACTATTTTTTTTTTAATCCATCTTTTATTCTACATGTTTGAAAGTTTTACAGTGTGTAGATACATCCTTTAGGAACAATATTTTCATTTCTCCACATAATTTCCATCCCTCTCAACTGCCTTATGCCATCTTGGAACCAGCACCTGTACACCCGCACGGTAAAATTCTGGACCAACCTGTTGGAGCCACTGTTTGGGAGGATGCACAAGGGAGACATCATCTTCAAACCTTGTTCCACAAAGAGAGTCTTTCAGTTTCCCAAAGCGATGATTGTCACATGGAACCAGGTCAGGACTGTAAAGCGGGTGTTTCAGTGTTGTCCATCCGAGTTTTGTGATCGCTTCCATGGTTTTTTGACTGACATGTGGCCGTGCATTGTCGTGCAACAGCAAAAAATCCTGCTTTCACTGATGTGGTCGAACATGACTCAGTCGAGCTTGAAGTTTCTTCAGTGTCGTCACATATGCATCAGAATTTATGGTGGTTCCACTTGGTATGATGTCCTCAAGCAAGAGTCCTTCAGAATCGAATAACATTGTAGCCATAACTTTTCCAGCAGAAGGCGTGGTTTTGAATTCTTTTTCTTGGGTGAATTTGCATGATGCCACTCCACTGATTGCCTCTTCGTCTCTGGTGAAAAATGATGGAGTCATGTTCTATCACCTGTCACAATTCTTCCAAGAAATTCATCTCCACCATTCTCGTACTGTTCCAAAAGTTCACTGCATACCGTTTTTCTTGTTTCTTTGCGAGCCACTGTCAACATCCTGGGAACCCACCTGGCACAAACCTTTTTTAACGCCAACACTTTCAGTATTCTGCAAACACTTCCTTCCCCTATCCCAACGTAGCGTGACAATTCGTTCACTGTGGTGCATCTGTCAGCAGTCACCAATTCGTTAACTCTCTGCACATTGTCTGGAGTGTGTGCAGTACAAGGCCTGCCGCTGTAAGGACAATCCTCAATATTGCCGTGCCCGCTTTCATCACTTAACCTGCTTGCCCACCGACCAACTGTACTACGATCGACAGCAGCATCTCCATACACCTTATTCAACCTCTTGTGGATGTTTCCCACAGTCTCGTTTTCACAGCACAGGAATTCTATGACAGCACGTTGCTTCTGTTGAACGTCAAGTGTAGCAACCATCTTGAACACATGCCGTGACGGCGCCACTCGCGGGAACAGGTTGAGCTAAGTTTGAAAACAAGCGGGAAGGATGTATCTACACACTGTAAAACTTTCACACATGCAAAATGAAAACTGTATTTTTACAAAAAATAGTGTGCATTTCTTTTCGAGTGACCCTCATATTTTTTAACAAAGCACTGAAAAATTTGAAATGAGAAGAGCAAAAATATGGGTATTAGAGTAGGTGATGATATCATGTATTCTCTAAATTTCGACAACGATCAGGTTATCTTCACCGAGGAAGAAGAGGATGTGTCTTACATGCTAAAAAAAGTTTAAAACAGAATATGAGCAGAAAATTAAGTTTATAAAGACTGAATACCCACCTGCTGGAAGTATAAGAAGGGATCTTGCAATGGATAACGAATCTGTAGGAAAGTATGGTCAATCATACAAATATTTAGGGACAATTATTTTGGATAAAAGTGGATGCAACAAGGAAATAAATCACACAATATGTAAGAGAAAGGTGGCAGTTAAGGAGTTACAAACCATTATTTGGAATAGATCTACATCAAAAAATTTGAAAAGGAGGATATAAGAGAACAGTTGAGAGCACTGCTCTGTATGGTGATGAACTGTGGGAAGTCTCCAGGGTCAATGAGAAGAAATTAAAGGTAACTGAAATGGAATTTTGGAGATGAATTTGTGAAGTAACAAAAAGAGAGAAAATAAGAAATGAAATTCTATGACAACAGGTGGGAGTTACAAAGGATATTGTAAACACAACTGAAAATAGATGGCTAACATGGTTTGGACATCTTACGAGAATGCCAGATTAAAGATGACCTTCTAAAATATGCCACTTGAGACCTCCACAACATAGAAAAAGATGAAGGCTCCTGCTACATAGGAACAATGGAGTGAGGCTGTAATGCAGGACAGGGCAAGAACTGGCAAGATAGGAGGAGACACAAACTTGGAAGCGAAAGATGCCGCACGGTGTAGAAAACTCACAGAAAGAAAGAAGAAGAAGGAGAAAACAGATGATGGTGATTTTCACATAATAATTCTACTTCTATGAAATGATTTATAATTATAAAAATATAATTTAGTATTCCTGTTTTTAATAGTGCAAGGAACCTGAAGTCAGCAACTATTTTGAAACTCCAAAGACGAGATCATGTTTTAAGGCTTACTTTTCCCTAACAGTTACTTTCCAAACTTAATATGTTATTTCATTGTTACAAAACTATAAATAAGGTGCTAGTATCAATGTTTGTGAAAATTAAGTGTATTTTGGAATTTTAGTTTAAGAATGAAAAATATTTTATACTTGGATTAACCCAACATAACAAGTCTGACAAAATTTGAAGTGCACTAAAAGTACTCTTCCCTCTAAGCTTTGTAATGAGCTATTAATCCTTGAAAAGTCATGACTTTTTATAAATATGTAGATTTTGGAGTTAATGTTTCATTATCATAAGTACCAATTTGTATTCTGTTACACTTTACATGGCTTTCCAATTTCTTACTCAAATTGTGGCCATTATCAAAGCAGAGCAAATATTATCCACATATAAATTCATTCTCAATATATTAGTTTTAGTCATTTTCATGCCACAAACAATTGTAACTACAGGACATTAACCAACCTTTCTTTTCTCTGTCAATCATGAGAATATAAGTTGAACATTACAAAAATTACACAAGTATAAATGTCAAAGGTATTATCTGGATGTTTATTATTTAATTTACAATTTTTATATGCCAAAAATTGAGTGTGCAAACTTTTAGCGAAGAAACAGACCCTCTACGAGGTAGCTGCACCATCCAATTCACAACCTGATTCAGTACTGAAGTACCCCATATACAGTCTGAAAGCGTAGAACAGTCCCTACACTTTCATACATGCTATACTATGGATGGAATTCAGTCAATATGGCCCACATATACGTTGTGATTTTCTCAATTAATGTCAAAGTATCAGAACAAATATATCACAGTATTTAAATTAAACAATGGAAAATCCAGGATGGAATGTGACAATATTATGAGGAGGGAAGTTACTACTCACCATTCCCGCACTACACAGCCATCATTCCACCACCACACCCAGTCTTTTTATTTACCCTCCTCCTAACCTGCAGCACTTCACTGTTCACCACCCTCACTATACTATCCCTCCCCCTCCCTGCCCCAGCCTCCTCCTTACCCCTACCCAGTCGCCACTCCCATTGTGCACTGGCGCTTGCTGCTCGCAGTGTGGTTTCAGTTGCCTCAGACTGCAGTCATGTGTGTGTGGGGGCGCGTCGGGGGGTTGGGTGAGGGGGTGTGTGTGGGGGAGGGGGGGTGCACATGTGTGTGTATTGTTAATTAAGGCCAATGGCCAAAAGCTTTAATTGTGAGTCTTTTTGTTGTGCCTATCTGTGACTCAGCATCTACGCTGTATGGTGAGTAGCAACTTTCCTTCTCATCATACAGTATTTGAATTGTTAAACTATGACCCTGTGTAAGTAAAGAAATGAAGACTAAAAAACTTAAGAATACCCCTTTTACATAAAGTAATGAAGAGTAAAAAACTTAAGAATACAAGGAAAAAATTTAAAACCTGTAAGAAAGCTACACAATGATCTTAAGGTTTTCTTGAATAACGAAAACCTCAATTTTTCCTTGGCGGCATCAGTTAATCCAATCCCTTGGGTTTGATTGAACCTTATTTGTAATCCTTTCATCATTTTTGTTCTTGCTATTTTTGCAAACCTTTTATCTTCAGTTTTTTTCCGCAGAATTGTCATTGTGTCCTACACTACTGAAATGCTTTCTCAATGACAGTATCCAGATTGTTCTAACTACATGCTTATAAATGTAAGTGAATGAACAGTGGGGTATGTGCAAATAAATAAAAAGAAACACTGGGATGAAATTTCTACATCCGCATCAACATAATACTCTGCAGGCCACCGTATGAGCATATTTTTCAGACATGCCCCACCTGGAACGACTACTACAGCCCACGCTCCAATTATTACAATAACTGTCAGCAACACAGGAGCTCACTGTGGTGCACTTGGCCAGACTTGAAGACAACAAGGATGAAGGCGAAAAACAACTAGCGCAATTTAAGGTTCCTCTGCCACCATTTCTGGCAACTGATCAGAAAGCTGAGTTATGCAACAACTATATTCAGTGTCTGGGGCATATATCAAGTGATATGCAACAAAAATCATTTTCATTAGGCACCACTGCATTTCAACTTCTTCAGAAATTGTATCTACTTGTGAACCTGTGACTCACTCTTCTTCTGACACTAAAGAAATGCTTAAGAAATCTTTTGACTCACATCCATGTTGCTGCTGCCTGATACAGGTTTTTTTCCTATGTTTCAAGAAGTCAAACCAAAGCAACAAAGAGTAAATTACTCAATTACAGGGCCTGATGATGGAATGTAAATTACATTATGAAAATGATTAATGTAAGAAATGAATCATATATATTTTTAAAGAGGCTCAAGCGAACTGACATACATTTGTAGGAAATTGAGAAAAGCTGTTTAATTTGTATATCTTCATTACCACTGTTATATTAAGTGATACAAACGAGGATGTGAGACAAGAGATCTAATTTCTAATGTTATATTTCGATAATGTAACTTATCATTAAAAGCTGGAAACTGATGCCTTAAAAAAATTTACACATAAAAGATACTGAGATTGCACACTCCCTTTTTATTCACATTAACATTATCTTGGTTATTAAATATATACTGTTTACAGTTCTGCATTTTACAATACTAGTGCATCATTCTACAATAACAAAGCATGCTGAACTATCCATTCACTCATCATTCTTTTCAGGCAAACTTCAAAATTTCTTCATAGAAATTTAGGTGTTCATCAGGCAGATAACACTGGAGTTTTACCAAGATCTTGATTGTACTGGATTTAGTGGCACATTTCCTGACAGATAAGCTGGTTTTTCTGCTGCAACAATGGACTGTGTTAGAGGCCCAGATGAAAAGTTTAACTAATCAGTCCATTCATCATTGTTGAAGCTGTAATACAACCCTTTCTTGCGTTTCCAAAAATAGAATGCGAAGAAGTGCTGGAAGTGCTGGACTGTCACTTTCCCATGTCTTCCAATACTTTTGAGTTTCTTTATAAATTCTAGTCTTTCTGAAGTATGGCTGTCACCATTATTTAATATCTAGTATTTCAGTAGCAGCAATCTCTCAAATGAGAAATTTACCCATTTCGAACTTTGAAGAATCACTTCTGTGACACCATATACAGTAAACAATTTGTACTGTTTCCTTTTTATAATGCTGGAATTCCTATTGCAGAGTAAAAAACTGTGACCTGCCACTGGGAATTAATGTTGAATTTCCCAAAATCAGTTAGGTACAACAGAAATCTTCTGCAAGGGCGATCCTTATTCTCAGCACAGAAGTTGTCAGAGAACAGATGAAGTTTGATGTATTATTATGGTGTACTTTGGAAGAACTATTGTATTACAAATAACTGGTAAACATTACTGTCAACCTACACTGCAACGCACTTTTAACTGAGGGGATAACAAAGGGTTGGGTTGTTTTGAGGGAGGAGACCAGACAGCGAGGTCATCAGTCTCATCAGATTAGGGAAGGACGGGGAGGGAAGTCAGCCGTGCCCCACCAAAGGAACCATCCCAGCTTTTTCCTGGAGCGATTTAGGGAAATCATGGAAAACCTAAATCAGGATGGCCGGGTGCAGCATTGAACCGCCATCCTCCCCAATGCGAGCCCAGTGTGCTAACCACTGTGCCACCTTGCTTGGTAGGATAATAAAAACAACAACGTACAACAGTGAAAATACCTGCAGTACATTGTTTCCTTGTGAAAGCTACTGGAAATGCTATCAAGGGGGTGTGAGCTGCTGCTACGTAACCTTTGTTTTCTTTGCTTTTAACAGGAAATGCGTCACTGACTGATGCCCCTATAAAAATAACATTATTTTTCAGAATTATATTAAATGTACATTAACTGATGGACTGATACTTCGTTAACATCAGTGTGGATGGTTACAAATGTAGTGTCTGAAGAAACAGCAAAATCAGAATCACCAAATCATGGTCTAACACTTTAAAAAAATATATGATTCAAATCTTTAGCAGACTCACTAATTCACATATTTTTATTATGCACTCCCCCTGAAAATGAATTAGGGAAAGACCCACATTTATAAGACTGTGTGCCATTGATCCGGGCATACAAACAAATCCTTGTATCTGCTGAGGTAATACAGTGTGAAGCCACTGAGTAAATAAGTTTAGAAATTCTAAATTATAATCTTGTTCATACTGTGGTGTAAACTACAAAAGAAACAATTTCTCCTATCAGACTGCATGTTGTCACCAATGTATAAAGATTACAGACATAAGGCTATGGTGTGCTAAATGAACCGTAAGTGAAAAACCAAATAAACATTCAAATATATGGTGGTTGTTAATAACAACAAATCAGTTATTATTCATAATAAACTTCTACAAATTTGAAAATCTGCATAGACAAAAACTTCATGTAAATGCCAACTTTTCTGGCAATAACAAGTCAATGTCTTTCACTCTTCTGGCTAACAAAGTGCCAATCAATCTTCAAACTGACACAGCATTGTCACCTTGAACTATTAACCTGCGTACATACTGTAAGTTAGGATTGTCGAAGTTAACAGACTTTTTAAGTTGCTGTTCAGTTACACCAGTCAGGACAGTCCAGAAAAAAGACAACTTTCAACATATTTTACGTATAAATATTATTCAAAACAGTCTATATTCGCAACTGTATATTCAAATAATGCAACTAACTTACTTGGACTGGATCTCTTCAAAGTTTTGGGCTTGGCTATTCCTGAGAGAGCAAATCAAATTCAAACTGACATATCAAATGGAAAGTTACATCAGCTGTTGCAAAAATATGGTGATATTTTTTCCGAAGCAACAATCAATATCAAAACGTTACAAGGCACACATTATGCTCAAGCCAAATGCAATGCCAAAACTTAGCAAAGCACACAACATTTTTCTTGTGTTAAGCAGGAACTCTACCACTGTGAACAGAATAAGGTTATTGAAGCCATAAGCAACAGCCAAGTGGGCGATATCTATTATAGTTGCACAGTAACTGAACAGTTCACATTTGTGGAGATTTCAAAGCAACGGTTACTTCTCAATCTGTTATTGATTCACATCCCATTCCCAAGCTGGAAGAACTGATGTCAAAATTAGTTGGTGGTGTGTATTTTGCCAAGCTGCAGCTTAAAGAAGTATATTGGAAAATCACTTTGGACAAAGACACACAGAGATTTTCAGTAATAAATACTCCATTTGTCTCGACAGTTACAAGAGGTTAACCTTAAGAAAAGCCAGTGCACTGAGCTTGTTCCAACAGTATTTAGAACAATTAATTTGGAGAACTCCAAATGCTGTGTGCTACCTTGATGACATAAGTGTCTCAGGCAAAACTCCAGAGGAACTCTTACAGAATTTGGAATCTATTTGCAAAATTCTATGAGTGGCAAATTTGAAATGCAATGAAAACAAGTGCATGTTTTTCAACGCAGAGTGCTACACCTGGGTCACTTACTGTCTGCACATAGCATCAAGATATCACAGCAACATACTGATGCCATTAAAAAAATCTGCTGGCTCCCAAGGACATCAAGCAATCACATTCCATATTAGGACAAATACTTTAATATCAGAAGTTCCTCCCTCATGCAGCTTCTATTGAAATGCTGCGTAAGTAATTATGTAAAGGCACTAAATGGAACTGGAACAGTGAATGTCAACATGAAATTAACAAATTAAAACTATGTTTACTTGATGCCAAATGCCTTACATATGATCCAACGAAAATGCTCACAATTGCTGCAGAGATTATGGTATAGGTGCTGTTTCATCACTCTGACATCATGGAACAATCAATTGCGTTCACTTCAAAGATTTGGACTGTGGCACAAAGAAATTGCTGTCAGATCAAGGTGGTTGTTCTCATGATAGTATTTCATGATTACATCTACAGACATAAATTTGCCCTTCTCATAGGCCCCAAACCTTTAGTGGCTATATCTGGACCAATCTTTAGACCAAACAATACTGTTTCTGCATCAAGAGCTCAACATGTGCAGCACTGGGCACAACTTTTCTCAAATTACAACTACAAAATTATGTTCAGGTCCATAGCAAAACAGACACACACATATTTACTTTCACAGCTGCAACTAGGTAAAGACAAAAAGTTTGACACATCAGCTGACAATGGTTTTGCAATAGATAACAGTAGTCAAGACACTGCGGAAGCTTTCCCAGTAGATTCAATTCTTATTGCCAAATTTGTGTCTTACGATCCCACTTTTGTCCAAGATCAAACAGTATGTTCAAATAGAGTGGCCTAATGGTAAGAAATTACTTAACCAACCAGGGATTAAATTCACGGAGGCATGTATTGCAAAGCTCTTTCATGCCTCTTTTCAATCTCTGTTGCATAGTCAGTTTTCTGAACTCATCAAATGTCAGTTTTGATAGTTGGTTTGATTGGCCCACTCCCCTCAAATAGTATCTTTACAAATTTAATAGATAAGTCATTACTCATTTCAGAAAGCAAATTATCTTTGTAGTGTTGTATGAAATCCACAAGATGTAAATTCCCATCCCCAGGAAAAATTTTCACAGGCATATTAAAATACATGTTATACTCAGCACCAACATAACCTTCCGTACAAGCATTCTCTTGCAATGGCTGCATTTCTGAACATTTACCACATTCTCTCACGAATATGTCATCATCATTATTTAAAATTTTCTCTACTTATTTTTTTTTATTTATAACATTTACAGGAACATCATTCTGGATGTGGACAGTTTCAATCTGATCCTTCAAATTACAATGTACAATAGAAATTTCATCTGAGCCCTGACTCCACTTCAGTCGCTTTCACCTGTACTGTTTGCAATCTGGATTCTGTGTGATTTTCCCTGTCGTTTATCCTTGTCACCTCATTCAAACTGTTTACTTCATTACTCATAGCCATTAATTAGTCGCCTAGCCCAGTTTTGATCTCGGCAAGCTATATTTGCCAAAGTTCTTTTAATAGTTTGATATCCATATTGCTAAGTTCTTCTGGAAATTTGCTATATGTTTCTGAAATCTTATTAACTACATCTTTAAAGATTTGTTCTAGTACGCTATCCCACTATGGTAAAGAACTACTTGAACTCTGATCTAGTTCGGCTAGTTTTGGACATCTAGTCCAGATTGACCTAGTTCTACTCTTAGGCAGCTACCTAAAATAGTGCTACCTCATCCACTTCCACTGTTTCCTCCTTTAATTCTACTTTCACTGGTAGATAAGCAACATTGGAATATTTGAACAACACCAATAATAGAAAACGAAATCGTAAATGTACTAAGTCATTAGCAACGTTCCCCACACTCTCATAGAGCATATCATAACACTGTAAAGGAAACGGATAGCTGAAATGTACATACCTGTCACATGTAAACATTCACCCAAAATTGCTCAGTCCTCTGACAATATTCACCGTGAATCTGACACCATTCACCATGCTTTCATTATAGCCCAACACAACAAGTTTGACAAATTTAAAGTGCAATCTGAATACTATGCCCTCTAAGCATCATGTAATGTTTTATTACCTAATTTCCAATTTGTATTCTGTAATAGTTTAGACAGCTTTCCGGTTTCTTACACGAGTTGTAGCCATTGTCAAAGCAAATCAAATATTACCGATATTTAAATTCCTTTTCAGTCTATCAGTTTTAGATATCTGCATGTTGCAAAGAGGGTTGTAACTACAGTTTTTTTATTAACTGTCACATTATAACCTGAACACTACAAAAGTGTAAAAATCAAAGAAAGTACCTGGACATTTATTGTTTAATTTATAGGCTTTAAACGTCAAAAACTCAGTGCAAGACTTCTAGTAGACAAGTCAATCCAGTACAAAAGTTGCACACTCTGAAAAACAACCTGATTCATTACTGAAGGTCTCAATACATGATCTAAAATGTTATAAGCGATTCCACAAATCTCAGTCTTCTATTCATTATCCCTAATAGTGATTTCATGTGATCATCAGATTTTAAATCGCTTCTTAGTATTACCCCTAAATACTTACAAGTTGTGACATGCTCTACTTGTTCACCACTTATGTTGTAATAACATACTATTACATTCTTTCTCTCTGAAATAGACATTATCTTGCATTTATCCAGACTGAAGTGGAACTGCTATCCACTTCACCAAGTGAAAATGTTGTCTAAGTTTTTTCCCATTCCTCAAAAGCATCTAATCACAGTCCTTTTCCTTTCCTTTCCAAAGTCTAGCAGATTTTCATAACCTTTCAGTTACATAGTATGAAACCCAATTACCACGAAGGTCTCTGATGCCATAATATCTTATCTTTTCTAGAATACTGTGGGCTGTACGATCAACTGTTTCTGATGAGGAAGGAAGCAGATGGCATGAGCTGGCTGATCATAAAATTAAAAAGGAGGAGCCAGACACTCTACAACACACCAAAATCTCCAGCCTAAAGGACAAAGCTAGAGGAACACAGATAGACAAATGACAAACACCAAGGAGAACAAACAGCAAAGAAAAGATTAGGAAGAGTTAAAATGGAGGGAGGGTGGAGTCGTGGGAGAGAAGGCCAGATGCCCACCCTTAGACTGTCTGATCAAAACCCCCCTCACGATTACAACATAAAACTATAGCAACCATTGAGGCATTGTCACCCAAAATCGTAGGCAGTGTGGCGGGAAGGTTAAAAGTCCGCTGCAGAGCAACTAAAATTGGCAGTCCAACAAGATGGGGACAACAGTCAACTGAGATACACGGTGACACTGAGGCAGGGTCTCATGACGAAGGAGGTGACCATGAGTCAGCCAAGTATGGCTGATGCAGAGTCAGCAAAGGACAACAAAGTCCCTGTGAGTGGCTTGCATGGCTGACCGCCAGACATTCATTGTCTTCTTGACAACACATAGTTTATTTGGTGTACTGAGGTACTGAGGGTGTGCCATTCAGTATTCTAGATCGCAAAAAATTTGCCATGTAAGGCTAATCAGAGATCAGTCTCAGGCGGTCTGGTCTCCAGAGGTGTTTTACTGGTAGCCTGTTTGGCCTGCCTGCCAGCAAGTTCATTGCCCAGGATTCCGACATGTCCTTGGGTCCAAACGAAGGACACTGAACGTCCACTGTTTCTGAGGGCATAAAGAGACTCCTGGATAGTCATTACCACAGTATTGTGAGGGAAGCAGGGTCAAGAGCTTGTAGGCTGCTTAAGGAGTTACTGAAGATCACAAAGGACTCACCTGCGCAGGAGTAGATATGCTCAAGTGTGCGAGAGATGGCTACGAACCCTGCAGTGAAAATACTGCAGCCATCTGGTAAGGAGCACTGTTCAGTACGCCAAGCATGAGCATAAGCAAAGCCAAAATGACCACCGACCACCAAGTCATCAATGTAGACTATTTCTGAGCCTTGGAACTCAGCAAGAATAGAGAAAAAGTGGAGGCAGAGGGTCTCAGGTGGCACTGGGCATTTGGGCCTTGTGATAGATCCATACAAAGCTGCGGCTGAGGCATGGACCACAGAGGCACACGTGGGTGGCCCGCAGGGAAGGTGGTAGAGGGAAAGTGTCGAGTGCAGTGAGAAGCGACAGGACATGGACTGCAATTGGAATCCCCGAGCTGGACTGTGGTGCTAGGATCGCCATGTTTTGGAAAAGGAGATGGTAATTTGGATGGTGAAGCGAACAATGAATGTGGGCAGTACAATTCACAAGCAGTTGTTGTTGCCTATCTTCAATGGAGGAGCACCAGCGTCCACGAGGAGGCTGTTCACTGGGCTAGTTCGGAAAGCTCCCATTGCAAGCCGAACTCCACAGTGATGTAGAGGGTCCAGCAACTGCAACACTGAGGGTGATGCTGAACCATACACCAGGCTCCCATAGCCAAGACGGGACTGCACAAAGGCTTTGTACTGCTGCAGTAGTGTAAGGAGATCAGCACCCCAGTCAATGGGGCTCAGGCATCAAACAATATTAAAATGCCACCAGCACTTTTCCTTAAGTTTACAAAGATGGGGAAGGCAAGTCAAACAGGTATTGAAGACCAGTCCCAAAAAGCAGGAAGTCTACACTACATTAAGTACTTGGCTATCAAGGTAAAGTTGTGGATGCATGTGGTCAGTACAATGGTGACAGAGGTGCATGATGCAAGTCTTGGCAGCTGAAAACAAAGCCATGAGTGAGGGGCCATAACTGCGCCTTTCGTATGACTCCCTGCAGTCAACTTTCAGTCATGCCAATAGAAGAGGAGCAGAAGGAAGTACAAAAATTGTCAGCATATAGGAGAGGAGATACTGAGGATTCCACTGCTAGTGCAAGACCATTAACATCAATTAATAAGAGTGGGAAACTCGGACAGTGCCCTGCAGCCCCATTTTCAGGATGTGAGGGTGAACTGTGTGAAGCACCAACTCAAACTCTGAAAGTGCTGAGTGACAAAAAGTTCTGTATAAAAACCCAGAGTGGGCCCCGGAGGCCCCAATCGTGCAGAGTGATAAGAATGTGGTGTCGCCATGTGGTATCGTAGGCTTTTGTCAGGTCAAAAAGATGGCAATGAGGTGTTGACGGCGGGAAAAGGTCGTTTGGATGGCAGACTCCAAGTTGGCAGAGGTGGAGCAACCTCACCAAAAACCACCCTGGGACGGTGCCAGAAGGCCTCAAGACTAAAGGAGCCATCAGAATTGCCAGCTCACCACACAATTGAGCAGCTTGCACAGAAAGTTGGTGAGGCTGATAGGACGATAGCTATCCACATCTAGCGGGTTCTTACCAGGCTTTAGCACTAGAATGATGATACGAGGGCCGTTCAGAAAGTAACCTCCGGTTGATTTAAAAAAAATACACCAAGTTAAATAAAAATATTTTAATATATACAACTTACAACTACATCTTTGCATTATTTTCCTACATAGTCTCCATAGCGATTGAGGCACTTATCGTATCTCTTCACAAGCTTTGAAATTCCTTCTGCATAAAAATCACCCGCTTGTGCCTGGAGCCAGCCTGTGACCGCATCTTTGAGCTCTTCATCGTCATCAAACTGCTGTGACCCGAGCCATTTCTTCAAATGCATGAAGAGGTGATAATCACTTAGCGCCAGGTCTGGGCTGTAAGGTGGATGGTTGATAACGTCCCACTTGAAGGACTCAAGAAGGGCCGTTGTTCTGCGAGCAGAGTGAGGACGGGCGTTATCGTGCAAAAAAACGATACCGGAAGTCAGCATACCACGGCGTTTGTTCTGTATAGCCCGTCGTAACTTTTTTATTGTTTCACAGTACACGTCTTGATTAATGGTCGTACCACGTTCCATGAATTCAACCAACAACACCCCTTTGGCATCCCAAAACACCGTTGCCATCAGTTTTCTGGCAGAAAAATCTTGCGAGGCTTTCCTTGGTTTGGTAGGCGAATTTGAATGTGCCCACATCTTTGATTGTTCTTTTGTCTCAGGGTTCACGTACTTAATCCAGGTTTCGTCACCGGTCACGATTCTGTTTAACAATGGTTCTCCTTCGTCCTCATAACGTGACAGAAAGTCTAATGCAGAGGCCATTCTTTGAGTTTTGTGGTGGTCGGTAAGAATTTTGGGCACCCATCGTGCACAGAACTTACGGTAACCCAATCTTGCTGTCACTATCTCGTACAAGAGAGTCTTAGAAATCTGTGGAAAACCAGTAGACAACTCCGACATTGAGAAACGTCGATTTTCACGAACTTTTGCATCAACTGTCTGAACAAGTTCGTCAGTCACCAATGATGGTCTACCACTCCTCTCTTCATCATGAACGTTTTCTCGTCCACTTTTAAATAAACGTACCCATTCACGGACAACTCCTTCACTCATAACTCTTGGTCCGTACACGGCACAAAGCTCACGATGAATAGCTGCTGCAGAATATCCTTTGGCTGTAAAAAACCTTATGACAGCACGCACTTCACATTTGGCGGGGTTTTCTATTGCAGCACACATTTCAAACTGCCACAAAAACTAAACTAGCGCAGGTACGACGTTCACTCGACCACGGCTTGATGCCGACTGACCTGTTGAGTGCGTGAACGCACAGATGGCGTCGCTACTCCCCCCACAACCTGCACTGTGACCAATCGGAGGTTACTTTCTGAACCGCCCTCGTATTTTCCCACCACTGTGATGGGACTCACATTGGAGGGCCAGACTGCAGAGGTTTCCGACAACCACGAAGGCACCGACTTACGCTAGGGACAATCTGAAGAACAAGGGATTGAAGATTCAGCTGCAGCAACAATGGTAATAGTGATGGTGTGGATCACCACATCGATGTTGCCGTACAACCTAGATTCAACAGTGGTAGCAGTGGTGAAAGCATACCCATCAGCCTTGGTAAGAGCCCATCTGCGCAAAGTATCCAGGTGAGCGACACAGGAGTAGTGACAGGGAGAGTTCTGAACTCTCCCAAGGAAAGATAGGAGAAGGCCAGGACTGCAAACCGAGAGATCAATGGCTGAGTGTGTGCGGGCACATGTATTGAGGAGGCAAAGGTCAAGTTGAGTCAGTAGATGCTCGACATCTTTACCGTGGCCAATAATCTTGGTTCCACCCCACAAAGGGTGATGGGCGTTAAAATCAACCAGAAGTAGAAAAGGTGGGAGGAATTGGGAAATTAGTGAAGCCAATGCATGGTGCCGTATTTCACCATCTGGAGGGAGGCAGATGTCACAGATGGTAATTTGCTGCATTGTCCTCATCCTAACAGACACAGCTTCTAAAAGTGTTTGAAGGGGCACAGGTTTGCTACGGACAGATGTAAGGACATAGATACAAACTCTAACCAACACTCTGTCACAGTCAGTATGGTTTTTGTAGTAACCCCAATAGCCATGAAGGGCGGGGGTCCACATTGTGGGAAACCCGGTTTCCTGAAGTGCAATGCAAAAAGCAGGTGTAACACTCAAAGAGTTGGGAAAAAAAACTGCCGCACATCTGGTGGAAGATGACACTTTCTGCTGTCTGGGAAGGCATCAAGGGACCAAGGAGGCAGATTACACCTCAGGGTCACCTGCCACCAGCTGCAAGTGTTCGCATCCAGTACCATTGCATCCGAGGTGTCAGTAAGATCTAGGTCCTAAGGCAGGGCCGGCCAAACGCTGCACAGTGTGCAGACGTGCGGAAGTGCTGCACATGTGCGCACGTGTGAGACAGCGAGCGACAGCGACATCTGTTATTAGACATGTGTCCTAAATGAACGGCGGCGGCTCCACTTCCCTGTTTATGTGGTACAAGCAAGAGCGCAACATACCCAGTCTCGTTTACCCCTTGTAACCCTAACCTTAACAGAGAAGTACTGAGAAATGGCAGGTACTGTGAAAAAGCAAAGGACGGGAGATCTATGTTCTCAGTCGTTTAAAAATGACTGGGAACTGCAATTCTTTTTTGTAGCCGTTGGTGAAAACTCACAGTATTTGCTATGCCGCCGAATAATAGGTGGCCAGCGTAAGTCTTCAATTGAAAGACACTACAATACATATCACAAAGACGAGTGTAGTGTACTCAAGAGTGAAGAACGGCAAGCAAAATTAAATGTCCTTAAGAAAATGGATGAGACATCAACTCGATTATCATTTCTCATGATCAGTGATAAACGTGTTTGGATTTATTCCTTTCATAATAAAAATTATTGTTTACTAACTGTGCATTAGTGCCTCATTCTGCTCCATGTTACATTATTATCAGGAAAGTTGGTCATTAAACCGATTGTTCCAATGTATACTTACATTTAGGGTTTTTTTTAATGTGTGAAGAGCTACGCTCAGTTGAAGTCGATAAAACTTAACATTCATCGAATTGTCGGTTATTATGCAGATTTCAGACGGAGCTGATGAAAGATGTAGCAATAATGGTATTGAAATAACAGGTGATCATCGAGAGGTCTGCGGTTATCATTCTGTTCAGAGGTCAGTGAGACAGAAATTATGTGGGTGTAACTGAGGCACAGAGAATTAGTTATAGGAAACCTTGCATTAGTTTAATGTTATTTGAAATCATAAATAAGGTTCGTTGGAAGTCGCTAAGTGCTCTCTTCCTAAAATATTAGATCAAAAACATTACTCGTATTTACGTGCCGTCAGTCAAGCTGCCTTAATAAAAACCCACGGCTGTTAACTGTATTACTTGTCTTACTGGGTTAAACTGTTAACATAAAAATAGACGTCTCAATGAGTAGACTGTGACAGTATTTTAAATGTTTAATCCGCGAAATACCTTCCCATGGTTGGCTTGCAAGCTGTGGAAAGAGCACTAGAATGCGCCGGTACAGAGTATCCCAGCAAGTGGATAAAGCGACATCTGTGGGTAGAAACATGCACTAAATGAACGCTGACGGCTGCGGCGTGCACGCTGTGACCCGGAAGTTGCACATGTGCAGGAGCACCGCACGCGTGAAGAATTTCTGGCCGGCCCTGTCCTAAGGGGATACCAGAGTCTCCGCCTAACCCTCAGATACAGAGCAATTAGGGAGCTATAGTGCGGGGGCCACCGGAGTCTCCCAATTCCTAACAGACTTTTCCTTTTTTTGTGTGCCGTCTCATCACTCTTTAGGGGCTTGCTGGGAGGGCTTCTCTGAAGTACCTTCAGGGACAGAGGATGACTGTGAAGCCCTTTGACCAGCAGCTAGTGGCTCCTTCAACCACTGGCTGGTGTCCACTTGTAAAAGCTTTGAGAGCAACAGAAGATGTGACCCTAGCCACCAGGAGGGGGGATGAAGATGGGCAGCCCTGAGAGTCCACTGGAGAAATCTTACACAAGGGGTGTAATGGCATCAATGAGGACAACATCATCGTAGTGACAGAGTAAGATGATAACATTTGAATAGGGTTCAACCTTTCATATTTCAGTTTAGCCTTGCGGTAAGACAGCCTGTCCAGGTTCTTGTACTCCATAATTTTATACTCCTTATGGAGGACCGTGCTCTCTGGCAAACAGGGGGAGTAGTGCTCTCCACAGTCGACACAGGTGGGAGGAGGGGCACATGGAGTATTCGGATGCAATGGACATCTGAAATCTCGACATGTGGTGCTGGAATTGCACTGAGAGGACATGTGCCCAAATTCCCAGCACTTAAAGCACCGCAGAGGGGGAGGGACGTATCATTTGACGCACATCGGCATACCATCAGCTTAAAGTTTTCAGGTAATGAATCACACTCAAAGGTCAAGATGAAGGCACTGGTAGCAACCCTATTATCTTTAAGCCCCCTACAGACAAGCCGGACGAAGTGAAAACCCCGCTGTTCTACAACAGAAGGTTGAGATGAAAAATAATTCCCTGGATCATGTTAAGGCTTTTACGTGGAGTAACCAAAAAAGGAATATTACCCAGCTTGTCACAGATGAGTAACGCCCGGGACTGGGCTAGGGATGGCATCAGAATCAGGACTGAACCATTGCGCATTTTGGGCAGAGCTGTCACTTCCCCAAACTTATCTTTCAGCTGCTCAACAAAAAATAGAGGCTTTGTATTTAGAAAGGAGTTCCCATCGGTTCTGCTGCACACTAAATAATGAGGTGAATATGGCTCTCTTCTTTCCATAGTCCCTTGTTCCTCCCACGGTGTAGCTAGGGATGGGAGCAACTTGGGGTCACATACACCACATCATTCCTTCCATTTCTTAGAGACTGCTGGGGCCATTCAGTCTCCAGCAAAAGTTGACTTTGTCTGCTGCATTCCACGTCATCCACCACGATGCCACCCTCTTCAATCAGGAGCTCTCCCCCATGGGAAACACCCAGCCACAGCAAAGGCCACCTGGCATGATGGCCATTGCCGGGAGTCACAATGCCCCAAGTTATCGGCTTCTACCCCTTGGCATATGTGGGGAGGTTGCAGTTCAGGCATCAGTAGTGCAATCCCTGTGTAGTCAGGCAGCTACGGCCAAGAGGGTACACAATGACCCCTCGACAACAGACTGGCTACCGTGCTGGATATTGGGTGCAGAGAAATCCAACATTGTCATGGGAGCAAAAGAGTACAACTGTGAACGGAAGAAGATGACGTACCCCAGACGGTGTTTTCGCCCAAATAGCTGAACTGTGGGTGGAGTTGCAGAGGTGTAACAATAAGAAGACAGAAGATCTGAATGCACTATGGATATCAGGTGCACCACGTAAGGCACCCTTCTCCAAATGACCCGCACTTCTAGATAAGAGTTTTGAAAACATGAGATCAAACCCTAAAAGGGGACCAGAACTTACTAGGTCACAAAGTGGGAGAATTCTTTTATCACCTCTTACAACAGGCAGGAATACCTTGGGTCTATTCTAATCCCCAAATCCGGAGGGGGTGCAGTAATCAGTCATTTAAATTTTGTACAATCTGAGCTGTGAATTGAAAAATAGCATGTCCTATGGAGAGACCCTCATGAAGTTTAAATTGATGTTGACTAAGTGTATTGGTTAGAAGAATGGTTCTTGCACACAGATTTTTTTTCTAGTGCCTATGACAAGGTATCAATGTTCTTTTTTGATGTTTGCTGCAGAAAACTCTCTACTTTATTGCCAACTACTTTATTCATTTCTATTATCGATCTACTCTACCATTATCTGATCCAGTAAAGAATAAGTCCATGATCCCCAGTGAAAATAATCTTTTGCTTCTGATTATTGCATTCACAGACTCCAACAATTCCATCTGCTTCCTTTCCATTTGTACTTCTAGATTTTCCAATTTCCCATGTGGGCTTACGATTCAATGTTCCCACCCTAATAAGTATTTTCTTTTTGTCTGACACCTCCTCCTAAGTAGTCTGAATTACAGAGGAGGAAGGCATCATGTTACTTTTAGCTGAAACTGCACAGCCTTTTATATAACACTACAGCAGCAGTTGAGGGTGTCCTTGAGCAAACCTCAAGATAGCATCTCAATTGCCATACTAATCTCCTCAATTTCTGCCAGCTATGGCTGCTATCTCCCTCCAGGTTGAAGCTGCTCTGTATATAATGCAACAGAGATGGATGCTGCTTCTCCTCGGAGAACAATATTGTTGATCTCCTGGTCCCATTAGCCTCACAGAACATTGTAGTCTTCACTGCAATTCTGGCAAGAGACCCTTACAAAGTGCTACCAAATTGGCCAGTTGGGTCAAGGGTCTTTTTTTGTGCACATCTTTTGTTGCATTAACAAACTATAGTCAATATCACAAATTACAAATTTGGGATGACTTAAGGAAGTCAGTTTTCTCAAAATGTCCACATTCTGACTGTCATGGTTTTACTGTTTAATGACAACCCAATTCTGCACATTGCTGCTGCAACGCAAAATAAAACTGTGTGAACTAGAAAAAATGTGCAGGTCATAAAAATCAAATGGCTCTAAGCACTATGGGACTTAACATTTGAGGTCATCAGTTCCCTAGACTTAGAAACTACTTAAATCTAACTAACCTAAGGACATCACACACATCCATACCCGAGGCAGGATTCGAACCTATGACCGTAGCAGTCGCGCGGTTCTGGACTGAAGCGCTTAGAACTGCTCGGCCACATTGGCTGGCTGCAGGTCATACATCAGTAATTTTGACTACCGACTTAAGGCTATATGGAATTTAGTGAAACAAGAGAATGGACAACCAGCCACAGAACAGCACAACATTACTACTGATCTGAATAGAAGGGTTATAAATGATGCATCACATGCAGCAAATATATTTAATAATCATTTCTTAAATATAGTAGAATGTATAGTGACAAATAGCTCAAGAGAAAAATAACAAAAGTATGCTGAAAACGCAACTCTCATAAAATTCAATCATATGAACGATTGAATCTCCTTCAGAGATTTAGAAAATGTATACTCTCTCAAACATAAAAGCTCATCTGGTTTGGTGATTGCTTGGTTGATTTGGGGGAGGGGACCAAACAGCGAGTTCATCAGTCCCATCGATTAGGGAAGGATTGGGACAGAAATCGTCCATGAAAGGAACCATCCCGGCATTTTCCTGAACCAATTTGGGGAAATCACAGAAAATCTAAATCAGGACTCAGGTTTGAACCGTCGTCCTCCCGAATATTAGTCCAGTGTGCTAACCACTGCACCACCTCACTCGGTGTTTTGATGGTGTTTCCAACAGAGTACTACAGACCTTTTCTCACATAATAAGCCCTCTGTTATCTGAAATATGTAATGCATCACTAACTCAAGGCACTTTTCCAGAAAGACTGAAATATGCTGTTGTCAAACCTCTGTTTAAGAAGGCTGATAGGAGAGATGTCAATAACTACCGACCTGTTTCACTACCAACACCATTTCCCAACATTTTTAAGGTGATGTATTCTAGAATAGTATCTCACCTGAGCAACAATAATATCTTCAGAAAATCACAGTTTGGGTTTCAGAAGAGTTGCTCTACTGAGAAACTTAGGTCCACTATTTTTCCTCATATGTAAACAATCCTCCACCTAATATACAACAAGCAGACTTAAGTTCTTTTTTGCTGATTACAATATTATTGTAATCAATGCAAGTATACACACACAAACAGAAGAAATGGTAAACAATGTTCTTAAAGTATCACTGACAAGTTTTCTGCGAATGGTCTCAATCTCAGCTTTAAAAAGACAGAACATATTCAGTTCTCTGCATCTAGAGCTGCTACATCCATGATAATTATAACACACGGTAAGGAAATAATAAATAGGTTGGAAACTTTAAAATTCTTAGGTGTCCATATTGATGAGAATTTAAACTGGAAAAAGCACATACTTCATACAGCTATATGAAGATGGTATCTCTTCCCAAAAGAACAGATACCATTGATGACCGTGCAGCTTCTCTAGAATGAAATGATAATTAAATCGAAACCCTTAGCTGCCGAAAGGTGTTGTTGATATACATCAATGGGGACAGCTGTAAATGTGTGCCCCGACCAGGACTCAAACCCGGGATCTACCACTTACATGACAGACTCTCTATCCATCTGAGCCACCGAGAGCACAGAGGATAGTGTGACTGCAAGGACTTATCCCTTGCATACTTCCCGTGATACCCACAATCCCAACTGTCCACAACCTACATTCGTAGCATTCCTAATAGATATTTGCCCATTCATTTCAGCTGTCCCCATTGATGTATATCAACAACACCTGTCGGCAGCTAAGAGTTTCGATTTAATTATCATTTCATTCTAGAGAAGCTGCACGGTCATCAATGGTATCTCTTCTTTCGGGAACAGATACCACCTTCATATATAGTTAAAGGCTACCCAGCCATTGACCTCCTCCTGTGCGAATGTGTACGCTTTGCCCGATCTCTTACAGGACTCGTCAGCTTAGTCTGGCGCGAGTAATGAGTGAATGGGCTAGTATGTATTAGGAACATTACGAATGTAGGTTGTGGACAGTTAGGAATGTGGGTCTCACAGAAAGCGAGCAAGGGATAAGTCCTTGCACTTGCACTATCCTCTGTGCCCTCAGTGGCTCAGATGCATAGGGTGTCTTCCATGTAAGCAGGAGATTCCAGATTCGAATCCCAGTCAGGGCACACATTTTCAGCTGTTCCCATTGATGTATATCAACAACACCTGTCGGCAGCCAAGGGTTTTGATTTAATTATCATTTCACTTCATACAGCCACATTTGCACTTAGAATCACTGCAAATCTTGGGGAGAAGCAAATCAGTAAGTGGACATATTTTCATTAAATAATGTCACAAGGAATAATGTTCTGGTGTAACTCATCTTTAAGAAAGAAAGTCTACATTGTTCAAAAATGTGCTGTACGAATAATATATGAAGCTCACCCATAATCATCTTGTAGACACCTGTTTAAGGAGTTGGGCATTCTGACTACTGGTTCACAGTATATTTATTAACCCATGAAGTTCATTGTAAACAATGCACTGTAGTTCAGAAGGAACAATTATACACATAATTACTATACCTGAAGGAAAAATGACATTCATTACTCTACATTAAGGTCACCTTAGCACAAAAAGGGGTGCACAATCACAATGCTGCAACTAAAATTTTTGATAACTTACCTAGTGCTACAATATGTCTAACAAAAACAAGGACTTAAAAATGCTCAGCATGTAGCCATAATTACACATTAATTTGTGATCTGAATGCAAAAAAGCTCATTCCAGATCATTATGATTTATTCTGCAGATGATCCCTGGAATAAGAAACTAACTTAACTAGCAAAAAGCACTAGTCTTATTGGTTACCCTCAAGCCATTATTTGTATGACTCTCACAAAAGAGTAAGACAAGACATTAGCTTACCAATACAAAACCTAACATAACTTCCAAATATGAATGACAACAGATACTTACAATAATTTTTAAGAAGAGAGGAGAAGATGATGAAAGATGTGACAAAGGATACATAGGAGACGAAGGAATGTAATGTTAACAGAGATTCTGTACAAAATTAGTATCATATATTTTTGAATATGCTAATTGAGTAAAGATTCTTCATAAAGGCTTTTGCGTCTAATGATAAACTGATGTTTAAATTCTAAAAACGTTATTTTACCTGTTCATGGAAAGATTTGGCATGTCTTAATATTGCAATGGCATCACCAATTAAATTAACTCCCAATTCCTTCAAAAGATCCCTATTTAACTCAAGAACCATATTTAAATGGATTCTGTTTTGACAGAAGCTAGATGCATATGAGGCTGATACATTTGGTGGAATGCCTGCATCCCGGAAGAAATTCATCCACTCATCTGCAACAGGTTCAAAGCAAGAACATTTATTTGATACATATTTTCCAGTGAACCAATACACTATACAATATGTTTGATACTCTCCAAGATATTTTTATTAAAAACAAATTCTCGCACCGATCACAACAACTGTCACACAAAACCACTGCAGGGAATTGATCAGAAGTTTTAAAAAAAAAAACTGTAAGATATTAAGTTCCACTGACCATTCTTGGAAACACAATGGTGCTAACTGGCTAAAAATGTCTGTAATGAGGTTCTAATACTGTGTGCAAAATATTCTAGTTATCTGTCTGTCTAATCTGCTACGGTTTCATAGAGAGCAAAAATTAAGGTGGTTGTACAGTTACGTTAGGATTATTTACATAGGTTTACAAAGCATCAGTGCAAAGTATATCACTATTCTATCAACCTTACTGTCTCCTTATTAAACATGTTCACAGTTGACTTCATTTTTAGATTTGATGCAGATTGACATTTTAAAAGAATAATACTAATGCAGAAAAACAGCAATGAATGCTAGAAATATCCGAGCAAAACCAGCAATTGACCTTTGACTTACACATAAATGTACACATTGCACATATGTACAAACAGAATAAGGGTGTATATTCAAAGAACACCACCAGAATTAACTTACAATATTGGTATGAACACTGAAAAAGCACAAAAGGGGAATATGAAATTGTGAAGTAAAAGCAAGCAACAAATGAATAGTACAAAGCAGAAATCCAACAGAAAATTTGTAACAAACAAAAGTTATACTTTCATAATAAGTAAAACTAAGTCTCACACTCTACAACTCAAGTCATAGCAAAAGAAAAAGTGACTTCTGGAGGAACAAACCAGTAATAACATAGAGTAGACATGTAATTATTCTACCTGAGGTGGCATCACCTGACATCACTTTGGAAATCAAGTAGCTGTGGCAATATTACTGCTGACCGCCGTAGCACTACTACCCCAATCAAGCAGGAGCACTCTTTGACAAGACCTCGCCTACCAGAACACTGCACATACACCAGCCCAGGACCTGTCTGAGCCAGTTGTAATTCTATTGCGGTGCTGCAATGGAAGTGCACATTGGTTGGCCTATTGGTTTGGTTTTGCTGTGGACTTTGTTCACAGGCAGCCCTTATGTCTACGGTTAGGCTATTACAACCAGCCTCTGAGGAACAGTATAAGAAGAGGCACAGTTCTTACACAGCACAGGTAGAGTACATGGAATCCGTTGCGGGGAAGATTTTGAGTGAACGACTGAAGAACTGCATTGAAAGTGAAAAATGAAGCAGCTAGAAAAGTGAACTTATCTATATCTATATATGTACTTTGCCACTGTATGGTGCATGGTGGTGTGTGCCACTACTAGTTGTTTCCTTTCCTGTTCCACTCACAAATATATTTACCCCATACAAGCCCAAATTTCTCTTATCTTCGAGGTCCTTATATAAAATGTATGATGGGAGTAGTACAATCATTGTGCAGTCAGTTTCAAATGCCTATTCTCTAAATTTTCTCAATATTGTTTTAACATTGTCTTCCCTCCAGGAAATCGCATTTCAATTCATGAAGCATCTCCATGATACTCACATGATCACTGAGCCTATCAGTAATGTGATCACTGAGCCAATACGGTAAAAAATCTAATGGCTCGTCTCTGAATTGTTTCAGTGTCTTCTTTTAATCCGACATGGTGGGGTTCCCAAACACTTAAGCAATACCCAAGAATGGGTCACACTAGAGTTCTGTATGTGGTCATCTCCTTTACAGAGAGCTACGCTTTCTTAAAACTTGACCATTTGCCTTTCCTACTACACCTTTATGTACTCATTCCATTCATATTGCTTTCCAACATTATGGCCAGATATTTAATTGAAGTGGCTGCGTCAGGCAGCACATTACCAATGCCGTGTTTTTCCTACTCATATGCATTAACACACACTTTTCTGCATTTAGAACAAGTTGCCATTCAACCAACTAGAAATTTTGTCTAAGTACCTTGTATTCACCAACACTCACTCACCAATGACACCTTCCCATGCGCCACAGTGTCGTCAACAAACAGCTGCTAACTGCTGCTCACCTTGGCCATTAGACCCCACTCGTATAATGTGGCAAGGATTAGATGTCGCCAGGTAGTGTAATACGCTTTTCGTAAATCAAAAAAGACAGCAACCAGGTGTTGGCATCTGGAAAAGGCTGTTCGGATGGCAGACTTGAGGGACACAAGATTATCAATGATAGAGCGACCCAGGTGGAAGCCGTCCTGACTTGGAGCCAGCAGGCCACGTGATTCCAGGACCCAACTGCTGATACATCATACGTCCCACCAGCTTACAAAGAATGTTGGTGAGGCTGATGGGCCGGTAGCTATCCACATCAAGCGGGTTTTGACTGGGTTTGAGCACTGGAATGATGGTGCTCCCCCGACGTTGCAATGGAAAGACACCATCGCACCAGATCCTGTTGGAGATGACGAGGAGATGTCACTTGTAGTCACATAGAGATGTTTAATCATCTGACTGTGGATCTGATATGGCCCAGGAGCAGTGTCGGGGCAATGTGCAAGGGCACTAAGGAGCTCCCACTCTATAAATGGGGTGTTATAGGATTCACTGTGGCACGTAGTGAACAAGAGGAAATTCCCTTCCAGCCACCGCTTGAGAGTGCGAAAGGCTGAGGGTAATTCTCTGATGCAGAGGCTCGAACATAGTGCTCAGCAAAGGGCGCTCCAGGGAAGGGCGCTGCTTTTGCTGCTGTAGAGCTCGCCGACGCTCCTTAATTGCTTCAGCGACTTCCGGCGACCATAAAGTGACTACCATTTGCCGGGGGAACCTTGAAGAGCAAGGGATTGCATTTTTTGCTGCAGAAAGGATTGTTGTAGTAACTTGCTCAAAAATCACATCGATGTTCCCATGTGGGGGAGATTCAACGGCGACAGCAGAGGTGAAAGTTTCCCAGTATGCCTTGTTTAAGGCCCATCTGGGCAGGCGTCCGTGGGCCTGACGCCGGGGCAGTGACAGGAAGATGGGGAAGTGGTCACTGCCACACAGGTTGTCATGTGCTCTCCAGTGGATAGATGGGAGAAGTCCTGGACTGCAAATTGATAAATCAATGGCTGAGTGACTAGCATGAGCCACACAAATGTTTGGCGGCCCCAGTATTTAAGAGGCAGAGGTCGAACTGAGACAGTAAAGTTTCGACATCTCTGCCTCGGCCAATAAGCACAGTGCCACCCCAAAAGGGGTTATGGGCGTTAAAATCTCCCAAAAGTGGGAAAGGTTTAGGGAGTTGATCAATTAGTGCAACTAATACATTTAGGGATACTGCGCCATCTGTAGGAAGATATACACTGCAGACTGTTATTTCCTGTGTCGTCCTTATTCTGCCACCCACAGCTTCAAGAGGGGTTTGAAGGGGCACATGTTCACTACAGACCAACATAAACGCAAACTCCACCTGACACTGTATTGTAGTCGCTTCAATTCCTGTAATACCCCTTAGAGCTGCGAAGGGCAGGGGTCTACATTGCTGGGAACCAGGTTTCTTGGAGAGCAATGCAGATAGCAGGTGTAAAGCTTAACAGTTGCCGCAGCTCAGCCAGGCGATGAAAAAAACCGGCGCAATTCCACTGGAGGATGATGTCATCGTGAGACTGGGAAAGCACGGAACATTCAATGAAGCAGTTTACACCTCAGGGTCACCTGCTGCCAACAACTTATTGCCTGATCAGTCTATATACATTGTGTCTGAGGGTCCGGCGAGATATAGGTCCTCAGCGAATGCCAGAATCTGCACCTCATCTGCAGACGCAGAGCTTGTAGGTAGTGGTGGTATGAATGCCACCACAATTCCCTTGGTCTTTGGGATCTTCTTTTTGGACTTCTCTTGCTGATCCTTAGGTTTTCCTTGGCTGGGAGGACATCACTGATTCAGTCTCCGGGACTGAGGATTAGTGTGAAGCCCTACGACCAGCTGCTTTTGGGCTCTTCAGTCACTGGCGGGTGTCATCTTTCCCACTAGCAGAAACCTGGGAAGGGAGTGACCCAAGAGACCCTTTCCAACCTATCGAGAGGAGCCGAAGAAGATTTACACTTCACTGGCAGAGAAGTGGGGACTGATATTCCCGATGGTTGGGAGGTGGGGGTTGTTCCCAAAGTAGGTGGTGCAGGAGCAACAGGAAGGGAAGTGCCCCCCACCCTCAATGCGGCAGGTGTAGGCTTCTGGCTCTGAGAGGTGACTGGGGTTGGCGGAGCTGATGGGCCTAGAACTGTTGTAGTGGCAGTGTGAGACGATTTCATATGTACAGGGTGTAGGCGTTCAAATTTCCTCTTAGCCTCAGTGTAGATCAGGGTCCCGAACCCCATGATTTTCCTTTCTTTCTGGAGAATCCTGCAGTCAAGCGAGCAAGGCAATCGGTGCTCTACACAGTTGACACAGATGGGAGGAGAGGCAGATGGAGTATTGGGATGTGATGAGCATCCACAATCTCAACATGTGACACTGGAAGTACAGAGGGAAGACATATGACCAAACTTCCAGCACTTAAGACACTGCATCGAGGGGGGAGGGATGTATTGCTTGACGTCACAGCAGTAGACCATCACCTTGACCTTCTCGGGTAATGTGTCACCCTCGTAGGCCAAGATGAAGGCAATGGTGACAACCTGATTATCCCTCAAATGCGGGTGGATGCACCAGACAAAATGGACACCTCGCTGCTCTAAATTGGCGCGCAGCTCATCGTCAGACTGCAAGAGAAGGTCCCTGTGAAATATGATACCCTGGACCATATTTAAGCTCTTTGGGGTGTGATGCAAACAGAAACATCCCCCAGCTTGTCACAGGCTAGTAGTGCCCGTGACTGGGCAGAGGATGCTGTTTTGATCAAGACTGCCGACCCTGAGTGCATTTTGAACAAGCCCTCCACCTCCCCAAACTTGTCCTCTATATGCTCCACAAAAAACTGAGGTTTCATTGACAAGAAAGATTCCATACCAACTCTCGTACAGTAAGGGATGAATAAGCTTCACTGCCACTTTAGCCTGGCATTCATCCCATGGTGTGGCTTGGGGGGGGGGGGGGGGAGGGGAGGGGGGGGGCATATTTCTTAGCGCTCAAGTTAGACCTCGACCACTTAGAGACTGCTGGTGTTTGACCACCAGCAAGAGATGACGTGCTATGCTTCATGGCATGCCATCCAACCTGATGCCACCCACTCCGACCAGGGGCCCTCCCACGGGGACCACCCAGCTGCAGCAAAAGCCACCTGGCATGATGGCCATTGCCAGGTGTCAAAATGGCCCAGGGTGACGGGCATCTACTCTTCAGCATACGTGGGGAGTTAACATTACAGGCATCAGCAGAGCGATCCCTGTGTGGTCAAGCGGGTACAACCAACAGGCAACATGGCCCACCACAATGGACTGGCTATTGTGATGGATATCAGGCACAAACAATGCACAACAATGCACAAAGCGACACTGCACAGAGGATGAGGGAAAATGCACCCAGGAGGGTGACCTCACCCAACACTGGAGAATGAGTGGAAGTGCAGATCCACACTGACAAAGTCTGCGACAGGTCTCAGCACGTGAAGGACACTATGCACCATATAAGGTGCTCTTCCCCAAATGACTTGCTCTTCGAGAAAATTTTGAACAAATGGAGGTCAAACCCTACAGCGGATCATCAAATAAAGGCACAAACATGTGAGGCTCCTTTTAGTCGTCTCTTAAGACAGACCTATTATAATCCCTGGACCCACAGGGGGGGAGGTAAAATGAAAAACCAGATCAGCTCGATGGCATTGTCTGCTAGCACCAGAGGCAGCTTTTCAGCAAGTTTAAGGTCTTGCCGCAGGGTGGCCAAATTGGGGCAGTCCAGTAGCATGTGAACCACTGTCAGATGGGCACCACACCAACAACAGGGTGGATCCTCACATCATAGGATATGGCCATGGGTCAGCCAAGTGTGGCCAATGTGAAGTCGACAGAACAGCACACCCCCACGACAAGCAGTTTGTTCAGAGAAACCAGGACAAACCAATCTGTGTTCCAAGCCTCCAACAATTGATGGCATAGTCAACAGACCCATTCCGGTACCTCCACCTTCAAAGTCGGAATCTTGGTAGCCAACTTGGCCGACACATCGGCATGTTCATTCCCTGGGATCCCAATGTGACCTGGTGCCTTGACACAGATAGCCAACAATCCAGCTTGATGGAGTAAGAAAGGAGATCCTGGACAGCCAAAACCAATGTTTGTTGAAGGTAGTACTGGTCGATAGCCTGATGCAGTTCTGGTGCACTGTTGTGGGAGCTGGATCTCTCTGTCAGGAAAGAAGACACGGTAGTTCTGATGCACAGAGGAGCAGTGAATGTGTATAGCATAGTTGAGCAGCAGTTGGCATACGAACTGTAGTGGAGGTACCTCAGCCTCTGCAAGTAGTCTGTTCACAGCATTGGTCCAAAAAGCAACTGTCATCACCTGGACCCAACAGTGGTGTATCAGGTCGAGCATCCATAATGCTGAAGGTGATGCCAAGCCGCATGTCACACTCCCATGATTAATATGGCACAGGATCAGAGCTTTGTAGAGCCACAAGAGTGTAGAACAGTCTGCACCCCAGTTGGTGTTACTGAGGCAGCATAGTGTATTATGGCGTGACCAGCACATTTGTTTAAGTTGGCGAAGATGGGGAAACCACGTCAACTGGGCATCGAAGACCAGTGCCAGAAAATTACAAGACTCCATCACAATGAATAACTGATCATTGATGTAGAGTTCTAGTTGTGGAAGATGGGGAAACCACGTCAACTGGGCATCGAAGACCAGTGCCAGAAAATTACAAGACTCCATCACAATGAATAACTGATCATTGATGTAGAGTTCTAGTTGTGGATGGCACTGTTCCTCACGGAAAGATTGGATAAGAGGTGGCAGGCATCCACATAGTCCCCATTTGTGAAGTTGGTGAAGTATGTTGTACCTCCAAATCATGTCGTAAGAGGTCAAAAGACATACTAACCAAATGATTTAGGCATAAGAGAGTTCCTGTATCACATTAACCTGTATTACATTATCAAGGACAGAGAGGTAGTGCCTGAGACAGCACTGGGAGTAGCAAAGGTGAGGCAGCTGTTGACCATACACTCAACCCATAAAACTGGTAAGGGCTGCACTCCAGTAACTGTTAGGGCCAGTGTGCGCCTTGTCTGGTCTGCATAATCAAAATAATTTTGCCTTCTTCCAAGTCTTGGGCCACTGTCTACCAAACCAGATCTGACTGAAGTAAGACAGAAGCTTGCCTTTGGCTCCAGGGCACAGGTGACAGAGCCCAGTATAATGAATCTAATTCAGTCATGGAGCAGTGTATCTGACCGTGGACAGAGCTGTTTCCAATTTCCACATGGAGAATGAAAGATTATAGACCTCTTCTCTACACAGCCTCAGAATCTCTGCAAAACAGCTGAGGTCATAAGTGCCCTCACAGTAAAAAATCATGTCTCTAGAAACATCCACAAAGACTCCATTTTTCAACACGGCCATAGGAGGAGGTGTACTGCCTTTACTTGAAACCCACCTTTTTGAGACCTGAACTTACACAGTGTCAGTTGACCAATTAATGGAAGCCACAAATTCCTTCCGGAGTTGCTCTTCTGTTCTTTTATCACTTGCCTCACTTGTGCTCTTGCAGGAAGGAAGAAATTTTTCTGAAGGTAGATGGTGTTCGAAAGCTGCATTGCCTGGCTCCAATGGACGACTGACACTTGTCATTCCACCAAGGCACAAGCATCTTCTGAGGCGATGGCTGGACTGAGGAATAGAATCTGCAACTGCTTGTTGGACCACACATGTGACATGGCAAACCATCTCTTGGGCACAATCCTTTTGTTCAAAGGTGGCCTGCTGACGGTATCGCAACCAATTTGCCCTTTGAACCATCCATCTTCGCAGCTCCTATTGACCATCGTCCATGACAGCAAACAAATCCATACTGGAAATTTGTCACTAAAATGCATATCTGTGGCTACTTCGACTGAACTGAGTCAGCAATAACTGGGAAGCAAAAACGAACATCAATGTAGCAGTAGAAAAGTGTGTCATCTGACCACAGTTCAAAAGGCAGATAGTCTCTGTATGGATGCAGTACTCCATAATTCAAAACCTGGAGCAAATGGTACCTGTGCCCCAAAGCACACTGTGTGCACTGAAGTCACCCATAAGAAAGAATGGGCGGGAGAGTGCCCGAAGGAGTTCTGTTAATACATTTGCATCCAATGGATCTCGAAGTGGAAAATATAAAGAAAATACTAACTGGTGTGAGAATTCCAAATGCAACTGCTTGTACAGTTGTGGCATGAGGGACGGGAAAGGATTGGCATCTGTCATCAATAAAAACAACCACTCAACCCTAAGCCCAGTCTCCAGTACCATCGTTCTTCCTGTAGGTGTGGTAGCCCCTTAATAGAGGTGTGTCGGTGACTTTAAAATGAGTTTCTTGTAAGTACATGCAGAACAGTCTCTCCTCAGCCTGGAGCTGCAATTCTTCCAAATGTGATTGGTATCCATTTAAGATACACTGAAACAGGGAAGTCCCTGTTGGAGCCATTGATTAGTGATGGTTGTCTTTGTCCTATTCCCCCCATTGTGGTGACTTACCCAAGAAAACAGGGGGAACGTGAGATGGATCCCAGTTTTCTGGTTTCTCCATAAGGATACCTGTCATTAACCATAACATCAGCAATGGAAAGCAATGTTGCTAACTGACGTACTAACTGATCCAAAGATTTTTCTGCCACTTTCTTTGAATTTGAACAACTTTTGATTTGATGTTTTTCCTTACTTATGGGGGTAATCATGTGCATGAGCAGAGGGAATGGCTTTATGGGCTTCTGGTGGTGATATGAGGCTGAGGCTCCAGTTCCATCATTTGTGGATTCTGAATGATTTCAGGTTCAAGTGTAGCTTTTCCCCCAGTGAGTATACTGACAAGTGTATATACTTGTACTTGAATCTGTGGTGGAGGCATCACACTTGGCGACTGGCTTCTCAAGAGACAATGCAAAGGAAGTAAGAAACATTGGAGGCTGCATAGCTTTGAAAGCTTTTATGGTTTCATCATAGGGTGTGCACCTAGTGACTCAATTCCTTTGTTCTCCTTTTCTCATTATATACACCACACTTCCTGTTCTTCAGTGCGTGAACCCCGGGACAGCTTATACATTTCATAGGAAGTGTCTATTCAAGAATTGACTCTCTACACTTTCCACTCATAGCCCTCCCGTTACATATCTTAGTGGTAAGAACAAATCTTTGACATTTGGAGCATCGCAATGGGTTGGGAACAAATTGCCAAACCTTAAGGTGGATACAGCATACGAGAATATGTTCAGGTGAAAATTACAATAAATGTTACAGTTTTTTCCAGTGTGCCACTAATTCTCCTCACATAGATCCGCATGTTCTTGATACCCTTATTTTTCTACTCTTTACATAACTCTTTAGGTCTGTGTCCATTATAACGGAGCAGATAGGCACCCTTACAGAAGTTAACAGTGTTATGCAAGTCAACCACAACAGGGTACTCAAGCACTTGCATCCCAAAAGCTTAAGTTTCTTGGTTTGACATGGCATTATGAAGTAGTTAAATACTTTTTCAAAGGATCCAACAATATCCTTTAATGCCTTGTAAAAAGTTACACCTTCTCAAAGGTTTCCTCTGTTTTCTTGAATACAATTAAAGTGTTGTGGCAGATTAGTGTATTATTACTGTAAATCTGAGGCTTCTTCTCAGGCATACTGACCAACCAAACTCTCCTTGTTGGGTGGGTGTAGCTATTACCTGCTGGTACACCCATTTTGTCAGGAGTAGATGTGAACTGAAGTCACTCCACAAGGATCGTCACTCCACAAGGATCCCAGAGGCCTCTAGGGAAATAAATGCCTAAGCAATCCTTATATAACTTCGGGGAGGGGGAGGGGGAGGGGGGCAGGTGTCATGGAGGTTACCCACAAAAGACCCTTGTAGTCTAGGCAGTGAAGTCAAGACTCCCATTCTCCAAAACACACAATGTTCCACTACCACACCTGATAACAGTTCCTGCAGCGTGCCCAGAGTTTATGGTAGAAGAGGTCAGGTGGCAAAGGTCAGACGGCGCTAGCCAGTCCGCAGATCAGGAAATGCACGACTGCTGTACCTGTAATAAAACCACTGTTGGAGGAGCTCCATGGGACACAGCCTTTCCTTCCCTAAGCGTACCACAAGCTTGAAGAGGACCAGACTGGCAAGATTCGGAGAAAAAATCTAGCGCTCCTCATGAGCAGTTTTATTTGGGCGAATGTCGTCAAGGTCCTACACCAACAGGTTGTTCTCCCTGGACTATGTGGGCTACTGAAAATTCACAAGGATGGATCGCCTCTTCACCCCATATTAAGTAACACTTGAGTGACTACCAAGTGTTTGGCTAAATATCTTACTTATGTGTTAAGACATCTCTTAGGAAAATGTGACCGTCACATGCACTCAGCAATTTTCCAACCTTCCTGCTTCTGGCAGTACATTGACAACATATTTATGATGTGGCTTTGTGGAACGGCAACACTACCTATGTTCCTCCTAGCATCTGAACTATCTCCACTTGAGTATTAAGTTCATCGAGGAAGTGGAAAATGATGGCTACCATTTCTGGATGACATGGTTAAAACAAAAGCCTGCAAAACACTGGAAGACAGCACTTGTCGGAAACCGACTCACACAGAGTTATTTTTCCAGGCCAAACGACATCATCACTGTGCATAATGTTATAGGGTCTTATGCTCCCTGGTACACGGAGCACATGCAGTCTCAGACTCCGACAGCCTTCCAGGTGAGTTGCAACACCTAAGACCAGTGTTCCAACGGAAGGATGGATGGGTGAGGTAAAAGGGAGCAAACTATGAAGTCATCGGTCCCTCAATCATTTGTGTGTCGAGCCAGGAACACTTCCCAGAGAGGAAGGGCACAGAAGACAAATCCCAATGAACCTGACCTTATCTGAGAATCAAGAAAACAAAGAGGTAGAAGAATGTATAAGTGAGAGAAAAGCAGCTCGAGACCTCTGGGACATGATATGTGACAGGAGATGCACCTTCTGCATCTAACTGGTGCTTCCCCACCTAGCATTATCACAAGAAAACTAGCAACACAGGTAAGTGGTTAAATCTCAGAAAGGAGAACAACAATCACAAGACAGTAAACTGATGACAAATGTAAAAGAATAAGAAGAATTAAAAAGGTGGGAAGGGCAAGAGCTAGGCCTGACCACTGAGAAAAGATAGCCATGGTCCCCTGGGTCAGAGCAGGCAACAGAGCACCCTCCCAATCCCTCAAGCAGCAAATGAGGCTAATGAAGCCTACCACAAAAAGAGGAATATAAACCACCTTGACATGTAAAATATAAAACCAGACTAACCACTTGATCACTGTCCACTAGCACCAGATGCAGCGTGTCACCAACCTCAACATTTTGCCTTAAGGTGGCCAAATTAGGGTAGTCCAGCAGGATGGGGACATGCTCAGACACGCAGCACACTGGCAGTGGGGTGGATCCTCACTTTCGAGGATATGGGCATGGGTCGGCAGGTGTGGCCAATGCGAAGCTGACAGAGAACAGTAGAGTCACTGTGAGAAACACGAAAGAAAGACTGCCACATGGTCATGAACTCCTTCTTTCTTGTTCACAGTTTATTCAGAGCAACCAGGCACACCAATGCATTCGAAATCTCCAACAATTGATGGCATAGAGTGGACTGAAGGTCCTTTTCCTGTATCACCATCTCCTAAGTCAGCCAACTTGGCCAATGGGTCAGCATGTTCGTTCCCTGGGATCCCAATATGATCTGGGCTCCAGAGAAAAACAACCAACCATCCAGTTTGGCGCAGGTCACAAAGCAGATCCCATATGGCCACAAAACAATGGGTGTCGAGGGTAGTACCGGCCGATAGCCTGAAGAATACTCAGGAGGTAAAACTGTCTCAGCAGTTTAAGATTGAAGGCTGAGGACTCAAGTGATGGCTATCAATTCTGCAGTGAATACACTGTGTCCGTTTGGCAGGGTGCATAGTTCACCGTGCCCTGCACGTGTATAGGCAAAGCTAGTTCATCCACTGACCATAGAGCCATAAGGTCATAGCACTTCCGTACCTAGATTCGAATCAAGGATGGCCACGAACAGGTGGCAAAAAACCATGAGGTCAACTCTGTCTTTTGGTAAAAAGCATAGATCAAGGCAGATTTGAAGATGGCTACACACCATAGAGGCATACACGATTACTCCTTAATAAGAAATGACTATGGGGTAGTAGGTTTTCAATGGATACATCTCCTATAGAAATGCAATCATGATTCAAGCCCTGTGCCTCTGTTGTGAGAGGTGGACCTCCCTACCAGCAAAAAGAACATGGTAGTTCAGATGTGTGTAGCAGAGCAGCAATTGTGGTTGTTTGATATATAGGGTGGGGGGTGGGGGGATGGACAGAATGGGGTGGGGGGGGGGGGTGATTCCAGCTTCTGCAAGTGGGCTTTTCACAGGACTGGCACTGTCACAAGTTGGATGTTACAATGTTGTACAGATTGCAGCATCTGCAATGCGGAAAGGTGTTGCCAAGCCATATACCTCACTCCCATAATCAAGATGGGACAGAATCAAAGCTCCGTAGAGCCACAAGAGTATACAGCATCCTGTGCTCCACCTGGTGTTACTGAGGCTGCAAAGAATATTAAGGTGTGACTATCAAGTTTCCTTCAGTTAGTTGGTTGGTTGGCTAGTTAGTTAGTTTGGGGTGTAAAGGGACAAAACTACAAGGTCATCTGTCCTTTTTTCCTGGAGCAAACAAGGTGCTAGGTAAGACAACACCCAAATTTAGTTCAAGCAAGTAAAAGGGGTTAAAACGAATGGGGAACCACAATGAAAGAGAAAACAAAAGAAACGAACACGAAAAGGGGAAAACGTATACCACAAGGAAAAGTTGACGAAGGTACTAAAGTCAGAGAGCAGATGGTCTGGGCTGGCTGATCATAAGAATAAAAGAGGATGAGCCAGCCACTCTGCAACACACTAAAATGTCCAGCCCAAAAAAACAAAGTGAGATGAATACACTCAAGGAAAAGATGAACACTAAGACAAACAAATGCAATGAAAGGGTGACAGAGAATTAAAATGGAGGGAAGGTGGAGGAAGGCCAGACGCCTGCCCATAGATGGTACAATAAAAAAACCCTCAAGAATAAAGCGTAAAACTAAATCTGCTGATGAGGCACTCAAAGAAAAGAGGAACACCAAGACAAACAAATGCAATGAAAGGGTGACAGAGAATTAAAATGGAGGGAATGTGGAGGCCTTGGAAAGAAGGCCAGACACCCACCCTTAGATGGCACAATAAAAAAAACCTCAAGAATAAAGCGTAAAACTAAATCTGCTGTTGAGGCATTGTTGCCCAACACCGTAAGCAGGGTGCTGGGAAGCGTAAAATTCCGATGCAGACTGGCTAAAATTGGGCAGTCAATCAAGATGTAAACAACAGTCATAGGGGAGCCACAGCGACACCGAGGTGGGTCCTCGTGACGGAGGACATGACCATGTCGTAGCCACGTAAGGCCAATACGGAGCCGGCAAAGGACAACAGATTCCCTGCGAGTGGTTCGCATGGATTACCACCAGACATTTGTTGTCTCCTTGATAACACGGAGTTTATTTGGTGTACAGAGGGTGTGCCATTCAGTATCCCGGATCGTGAAAACTTTGCAGTGACGGCTGCGGAGGGCAGGGGTCTGCATTGATGGGAAACAAGTTTCCTGGAGGAGGATGCGAAAAAAAATGGGGGAAATTCATGTGAGACATCGTAACTCACCCAGGTAGTGGCAAAACTGCTACAGTTCTGCTGGAGGATCTTGCTATCAGTATCTTGTGGAGACATTATACATTGGTTCCAAACCACAGTGCGTGTGTGTGCGTGTGTGTGTGTGTGTGTGTGTGTGTGTGTGTGTGTGTGTGGAAGGGGGGGGGTTGGAAGACAGTGGCAGGGAGGGGGGGAGGGTAGGATGTGGAGTGGGCAGGGGCCACTAGGGACACCATCTCAGATAAAGAGGAATAATGTGCGACACGGGGGCCACTGGAACCGCCTATTTGGAGGACTGCTTCTTGTCCTCTTTCCCCTTACATGATTCCAATGTCTGTGAAGGTTTGTCTGCCACAGGTTCTGCGACAGATGAGCAATGCAATGTCCTACGATTTGTGGCTCGTGCTGGTTGGCGTCTGGTTGTAGATAAGCAGATTCATGGGGAGATAGTGTCCCAACTGACTCCTTCCTGGTAAAAAATGCTGGAGTAGGGCACTGCTTCTCCTGCCGGGGGATGCAGACTCATGTCCCCAGTGGGCAAGAAGTAAACACTCCCAAAGGTGGAGTCAGGGAAGCAGGAAGAGGTTGGCCCAAACCTACCTGGAAAGCAGATGCAGTTTAGTGGCCCCAAGGGCCTGACAGACAACACGGACATGTATGTAGGATGGAGATGACCATATTTCTTCTTGGCCTCTTCATATGTAATTCGACCAAGAGCCTCGAACTCTTTGATTTTCTTTTTCCTTTGGAAGATGGTGTAGTCCAGAGGGGCACAAAGAGCATTCATGTGCAACCGATGTCCACAATCCTTACAGATGGGACTGCTGCTGCAACGTGAAGACATGTGCCTGACACACTTGCATTTGTAGCAGCACATGAGAGGGGGTGGGGGGTGGGGGGGTATATGGCTCCACATTGCATTGATACACAATAACCTTGAACTTTCCAGGCAGTGACTCATCTTCAAAGACTAAGATGAAAGCTGAAAGCTCCAATATCAACTCTATTTTATTTGGTTCCAGCTGGACATGACAGACAAAATGCACATCCTGTCACTCGAAACTGACAACCAACTTGCCATCCGCCTGCAAAATGAGATCGCGGTGGAAGATGATACCTTATACCATACTGAGACTGTTATGGAGTTACAGTTAGAAGAATGTCACCCAGCTTGTAACAGGTGAGCGGTACCCATGACTGACCAAGGGAGGCCATTTTAATCGGAAAGGAGCCACTTTTCATTTTTTAAATTGCTACTTCTTCCCCAAACCTGTCCTTGAGGTGTTCAACAAAGAACAGTGGAATTTTAGTAAAAAAAAAAAAATTCTCATTGATCCTTGAACAAGTAAGTACTGGGGTAAATATTTCTTCTTCCTCCCACAGAGTAGCCAGTGAAGGAAACATTTTGGGGGTCACATTTCTCTGTGTTGCAGTCTTACCTACAGAAGAGATTACTGGGGCTGTGCAGCCACCGGCAGAAGAAAATTTACCTCTGAATGAGGGCTCTCCCCAGGGGTGTCATCACCTACAACAATGGTTACCTGGCCAATAAACTATTGCTTGGAGTCTTCTTGCACCAGACATGGCAGGCACATACTGATTGGCATGAATGGGGAGTTTCCAGCAGCTAAGGCACCAACAGTGCAATCTCTTGACCCCCCCCCCTCCCCAAACCCACCCACCCACACACACACACACACACACACACACACACACACACACACACACACACACACACACACACAATGGCTATCACACGCTGGATTATGGTGTAGAATGTTCACAAGAAAGGCAGGGTACAAAGACAGAAAGGCATAAATGTGAATATATGTCGTGTTGGACAACCTTCCCCATACAGTCCACACTTCTGCAAAATCTGGAAAAGAAACAGCAGGTCAAACCCAACTAGAGGGGCTATTTAGTTAAAAGTGAAAAGTTGTAGTGTGCTGGAAGGGAAGAATATGAGTGTTCAAAATCACAAACCAAATCCAAGTACAATCAGCACCAAGAATAGTACCATCCAATTCAAAGGCAGATGGGGAAAAAGAATAATTGATGGATAGATTTAAAGAAAAGAAAAGGAAGCAGCACTGCAACAGCCAGGGTCCTGTGATGGCCAAGCATGTACTCACAAAAGAGAGAGAAGCCTTCTTGGGGTTCTCCAGAAGGGTCATTCCGATAAACAGGTGCATAATTCATTATGGTCAATGTGAAGGGATGAATAATGACTTGGAGGCAACTGCAATGACCTTCTTGCCACATTCTGACAGCATGTCTTCAAGAATCAGAAAGACCCTCAACAGATATAACATTAAGTGTGTTTTTCATCCACTTGCTTCTCTTCTGTGAAACACACCCCTTCTACAGGGTAAGTGTTCACAGATCTCGAAGTGTGCATTTTAGACTCCATGTTTACTTGACACTTTTTTTCTTGTTTTGGCCCACAGAACCTCCTCCCAAAGTATGGAAAGCAAAGTTGCAGTAAATGAAACTTGTTTCACAGTATCGAAGATGAAGTGCTCATAATTCTTGAGGTATGTATTTAGAGTTTATGATTACTAGACTATTTTGCTCTGAATAATCATTCCTGTTGTATCTCTGAATACTGACCATTACTCCTGGGACACCTTTATATGGAGCTTCTCCAACACTATGTTGCACTCAGGAACATTGAAGGCTTTAAATAAGTCTAAAGGAATGCCAATGGCATTTTGTTTTTGTGCACTGTTTCTACGGCATTTTACATTAAATTGAAGATGTCACTACACCTCTATTTGTTTTTCTGAATCCATGTTGAGTATCAGTGAGAATTTTGCTTTTGTCCAGAAATTTCATTACCCTATGATAAATTCCTTTTTGTATGATTTTTCTAAACCCTGATAATGACAGTTTTCTATACTTCATTCGCTCCCTTTCTTATGAATAAGGACAACTTTAACAATTTTTACAGTCTGGAAATGTGCCTGTCAGAAAAATGGACAATATCAGCAAGATGCACTGAAATGTAATATAATGTGTTATGATGTAATCTGGATTAATATCAATTCCAGTTGACATTTTCTTAAAAGTTGATGCATCATGGATATTTCATCTGGTACTATTTCACATATATAGACTGGTGAGGAAGAAGAGTGTAGTTTGTTTCTACTATCTCCTTTGTCTCTATTAAATTTTATGTAATATCTACATAGTAACACCTGAAAAGATTTGCAATATGTTGCAGAACAATAACACCCTTGCTCTCAAGGTTCAGAATGGTATTTTGTCTGGCTTATTACTCTCCTGTACATCTGAACATATGTCACTATTTTTTCTGTATTTGTGGGATTTCTTTCTCCTGCCATTTGTGATTCTGATACATTTACCAACCATCTCTTAGCTTCTTTAGTTGTGCCTCTTATCAACTGTGTTTTCAGCTGGAAAGCAATTTCATAGTAATCACTAAAGTTGCTAGAGAATATCTCTAACTTATTCCCATCTTGCTCGTGGTAATACAGTTGAAGGTTTCTACATTATATATACTGAACTTTCTCGCTGTTGCATTTCTTTTATAGTTTTGGGTGGGCAGTAAGTAGCTTGGGAAGATAACAACTTGAGTTTTATGATTAATAAGACTTGTATTTACAAATTTTGCAGTACAGGTTGTATTCACAAATATCTGATCCAGGGCAGTAGTAGTAGCTTCCATAATTCTTGTTTAGGTTCCTACTATCTGCTTCAAGTTGAAAGTATCCCTAAGGTTGAGCGATAGTTCTTTTCTTTTTCTGGTTCCAATAAAATCTCGGTTGAAGTCTCCAAACAGTACTACCGATTTCTTGTCCAGAATAATCCAGATTAGTACATATACAAGCTTATTCAGGAATGAGTCAAACTTTCCATTTTACGGAGCATTAGATACATGTTACAACTGTACTGGTATCACTGAGCTTAATGAGTATCAGCCAGAAGTTCCTTTCTGCATTAAATGCTGAAACTTATTAACAGATTCATATTTTAACCAGTGTTTGGTGAAACATGAGTACCTACACTTTTATAACTGTTTCTATAAAAATAATTCGCCAGTATATGACCCAGCAAAGAAAAAGAGAATTTGGTCAGTCTTTAGCCAGTGCTCTGTAATGCACAGAATACTAATAAAACTGAGTTCTGCATTCAACAAAACCTCTACATTTAAAACTTTGCATCTGATGATATGATATTTTGTTTGCAAACAAAAACCTCTGTTGCTATAATTTAAATGATAATGAGTTCTGATTTTCACACAACATTTGAATTGCCGAAGGGTATTTTTATCACATCACTAATATCATTCTTCTCTGGTAAGGATTTGTCCATAAAACATTGTGTGTGTGGAGCTTGGAGTCTACTTCTGCACTGTTGGTATCAGAGTCTTTCTTACCAATGAGCTGTGCACCATTTCTGTGTAAAAGAGAGATGACTGCTCTATTGGTGAAAGGAGAAGCTGTGTTGATGAATGGAGAAGGTATGACAATGGAGCTAATTTCTTTGTTGCTCTACATCTTATCTCAGATTTCTTCATAAAATATTTGCTTATTTTTTCCCACCAAAAGCTGCTTCCCTAGCCCATTTAAGTGTAGTCCATGTGTAGTGTGTAATATACATCCTATACCACTAAGATCAATAGTTTCTATATTTTCATATTGTGTGCATATTTTGAACAACAATATGTTTGCAACATTTCTCTCTTTGTGTACATAAGATAACAGAGATATGTCGTATCAGAGGGAGATGGTCATCAATAAGACATCAGAGTGAGTCAAGTGTCCTAAACACTTTCTTAATTTATCAGCGGCTTTTGAAGTTTTTGAATAAGTTATTTACTCCTCCAAACGACACAATAAAGTAATTGTAAGTACTGACTTCAGGCAAGTTGAAGAGTTTCCTGATTTCATACAAGGGAACACAAAGCTTAACAAATGCCATCACTGTTCCAGCTATTGTGTCACTGATCCATGTTGCAATCCCATGACCATAATTGTCAGCAAGCTATTTGAACCACTGTGGTTCTATACAGCTATGACTTCCAGACACTATGGCACATACCTGCGAATCTCCATTAAGAACTGGAGAATCCTGTTTCTGCAGGTTCTCTTTTTTGTTTCCACTCTGACACTCAATATGCTTCATAGTATCAATGAAGACATGCTATTTTCTTTCTTCCCACTGCTGGATGCCTGATTTTGCTATCAGAATTCTTTTCAAGATTAGTAATGGTATAGTCCATTACATACATAGTACATTACAAAAGACTTTCCTGGCGAAAAGTGAGCATTTTGGATGACTGCAAGTTTTCATGCTTGTCTTTCTACATTTTTATTTCTTTAGTCACATAGCAACAATTTCTTCTTTGCCTCTATCTCGCAGCTTTAATTTTGGGTCACAACATTCCTTTCAATATGCTTTTGCACTGCTAATGTGATACTTTGTTATGCAGTGAAAATTTTCTGCAGACAATGTTGTGACTATAATTTCCCACGTTTCGACTACCTTTTCTGATTCTTTGGCAAGGAATACTCAAACATATTTTGTTAAAAAATATAATAGTTTTCTTCGAGAGTTTGAAAATGGATATTTCGAAAATATAACAAGAAAATACTGAGCTGAACACGCTAAAACTAGCACGAGATAGTTCGTCCGTTATGGAAAACTGGTCAAATGTGAAGTGCAATAACAGCAAGACCAAAGTGGAAAATCAGAAAACCTGTGAAAGTTACACAATCTTTGTGCACGAAAATACATTTAAAGTACTTTCAACCACCGATAGTGAAAAGGTAACATACAGTTCACATGAACAATGGGAAAAGCAAAAAGCCACTGAATAAGGTAAGAGAAGAAAATTTACTGACGCAAACAATCGTGAATGAGGTCATTCTAATTGTGCCGACCAAAAATCGAGCTGCAGTGCTTAGTAAAAAAATACAAAACCATTCCCACTTTGTGAACTCCAATAACAGCAAACTGTTTGTGCCTTCAGACAGCCATGGCCGTGGACTTGCAAGTTAGCTAAAAGAAACAACTAAAACATATTCATGTGGTATAGTGAAACCGGGAGCCCCACTTGGTAAAATTTTAAAAATTACAGTATCCGCAGATGAAAAAAATCTGCACGGTAAAGATTTTGTTGTACTTCTGGGAGGCACAAATGACATCTACAAAAACGAAACAGTGAATGCAACACGCCATCTTAAACAGTGTCTGAGGAACCTCACTCACACACACACACGTAGCAATGGTCAATATTCCACATTGCTATGATCTTGTAAGATGCTCATGTGTTAATAAGGAAATAAAAAGTGCAAACAATCAGTTTGCAAAAATCTGCAGACATTTTAAAAACATGAAATTTCTTGACAAAGCAATATTGGACGTAGATTCCACACACAACACAGACTTCACCTGAATGGCTTGGGGAAAGAATATCTGGCACACCCGATAATCAAGGAAACAAAAAACCACCAAAATAAATTCAAAACCAAAATGATAATTGCATCGCCATCGCCAGACTCCATAACAAAAACCCTTCAAAAAAAAAGGTAAAAGTATTAGAACCACCATCAGCACCAGCAAAGCATATAAAAAAAAAAAGATGAAATGTTAACAGAAAGACCAGTGGACAGCAATTTCAATGACAAGAGAACTACAGTTCCTCATCATCCAAATATATTTTAGACAAAAACGAGAAGACCCCAGTTCACAAAAAAAAAACAAAGCAGCAATGGATTAAATTATATTTATTTTCATTCCAACTGATCTGTAGTGAGGTGGTCCTCCAGGATGTAGAACATTTCAGAAAAACAATATTGCATGACAAATATTTACAATTGAAACAAATAAGCTAATGCACATTCCACAGGTTCCAAGTGGAATGATCATCTTTTTTTTTTTTTTTTTTAATGAACACTATATGAAAGAATCATTTTACACTTACTCATTTACTAAGATCGCATTAATGCACTGAATTTAAAAATTTAAAAAAAAAATGTTTTTTTATTTATTTATAAGGTAATAAACATGTAACAGAACTACTACAATACTTACTTACAATGAACACATTACTGCACTGAAATGGTGCAGAAGTTAGATTGTACTTACACACACACACACACACACACACACACACACACACACACACACACACACACACACATTTTTAAAAAAATTCTGTTGGTTCTACTGAGAAATTCATCAATGGAGTTGGCCACCAATAAATCCTTTAGGCTTCTCTTACACTGAATTTCATTGGTTGTTACGTTTTTTATGGCTGCTGGTAAGTTATTGAAAATGTGTGTTCCTGAAGTACCAACATTTTAATTGTCACAAAAAGTATCACCACCACCTCCACCACCATCATCATCATCAACAACAACAACATCAACAACAACAGAAATGGCAGTATTAAGTACATTAGCAGCAGCACCAACTGCAGCAACAAACAACTCACCAGAGCCCAACGTACAGGTAACTCCCGAGAGGTGCAGGAAACCTGTCCTCCTCAAGGATTTTTGGTATCTTACCAGATCACAGGCACGAATATGATAGCACAAAGCGTAAATAAAACTGTAACCAGTTCTCACTCTAGTCAACTGCAGATTTTAAGTCTAAATATTCAGTGCCTTAGAAATAAATCAATAGAACTTGAGGTAGCACTGAATGGTGCAAACAATGACTGCATGTGCATCATGGAGCATTGGTGCAGAATTTTTGGACTAAATATCATTAATATTCATCCGTATAAGTTGGCAAGTCAGTATTGTAGAAAAAATGCCAAAAATGGTGGTGTGAAGCTGAATTATTGAGTGTGGAAAATCAATTTGAAGCAGCAGCTATTCAGTTGTATGAAATACAGGGAAAAGTCATAGTAATAGCAATATACAGACCACCTACTGGGGTCACAGATATATTCATTAATAGATTAGAAACATTGCTTAACATTTTTTTTACTGAAAGAGCCACTGTAGTTGTCTGTGGGGATTTCAACACAAATCTCATGAATGAAAGTAGGCTAAAAAATCAATTCCTAAATCTATTATGTAGTTTGAATCTGTTTCCACACATACACGAAGCCACAAGAATAACATATAACACAAGCAGCTTTATAGATAATATATTTTCAAATGTACAATCCACAGAAGTAGAAGTAACAAATACTGATTTGGGATTATCAAACCATAAAGCTCTTGTCCTCAAAATTCCGTCAATGCCACTGCAAGAGAAAAAAGTGTACTTCATGCATAAAAGAAAATTTCCCACTGAAAACTGTCTAGAATTTACAAATATCCTAACTAGTGAGTCCTGGGCAGAAGTGCTGTCCCTAACAAATACAAATGATGCATATAACACTTTCTCTTCAATTTTCATGGGATATTTTGAAATGTGCCTTCCAAAGAAGCTGTCAAGAATCACATCACAAAGCCAAGTTCTTGGATCACAGTTGGCATCAAAACTTCTTGTGGAACTCTAAAGAGACTAAATTCAAAACTGAAGACATCTACAGATCCACAGTTCACAGAACATGTTAATAATTACAAGAAAGTATATCAAAAAGTAATCACCAAGACAAAAATTATGAGTTATGACAACTTAATAACACAGTCTTATAGCAAACCAAAAGCCATATGGAGTATTGTGAAGACTGCAACAGGAAAGAAATGCGAAGACCAGGATATCATTCTCAAAAAAGACAGAAAATGTCAATATTAAAAAACAAGATTAGCCAAATTACATCAACAATTATTTCATAAATGCAACAACTAAATTAAGTTCGAAATTTACAAACCAAGAAAAACCTGAATTTCCAAATGCTGCTTGTAGCATGAGGATAGATCCAACAGATGAACATGAAGTGTTCAAAGTAATAAAAAGCTTGAAACCTAAAATCTTAGTAGGAGTAGATGATGTGCCAGTTTATATCATAACAATGACAGCAACACAAATCGCAGGGCCCTTGGCACACATAGCCAACTTATCATTTAGTAAAATGAAATGATCATATGGAGTTTATTGGCCGGAATATCTCCTTCGGGGATCGGCCACCATATTGCAAGTCTTTTTAGTTGGCGCCACTGTGGCGACTTGTGTGTCAATGATGATGAAGTACACATAACACCCCATCCCCTGCCGGGAATCGAACCTGGCCCCCTTGCATAGTAGACAATAGTATGTGCTGAAAGTGTCTGTTTTAGGGTTTTTAAAGGATATGTTGTGCTTTCCTACAAAAATCCATCAAAATTTATCACTGGATACAGGCAATTTATGTAATTGTTCACATTCTTCTCTGTGTTGGCCATAACAGCTTTCTATTTTGTACTCCATCCTCATGAATTTCCTATTTGGACTATCAACTCTTTTGTAATGACTGGTACATGTTGGCAGTCTATTTATGAAATGGCAAATTCAATATCTATAATACTTTTTACGATGATGCTGGTGTTTTCCCCTTCAATCTCCTAAGGAAGTTTTACAACCTTGCTTTATTTCGGATGTTAAATATTCCAAGGGACCCCTACTTCTTTGTAGTCCATGGATATTCAAGAGAGCTGTCTTACAAACTTCAATGTGCTTTCCACTTGATGACATCACAGACTAACTTATAATTGTACTCTGTCTTGATGGACTGTGAGTTTTATTTGTTTTTCTCTTTATTTCGGTTGCTTGTATGCAACCATGAAAGTAAGCATTGTGCAAGTCATAATTTCCCATATTCCAAAACTTCTGAAAGATATCCATTATCTCTCCCTCCTTTTTCTGCAGTTGCATTTAGGGCCAGGTACGCGACCGTGACTCTCATTCCCTTTCCCTCGTTCCCGAATATAAACTAAACCTCTATTGCGGGCTTCTTGGCATTCCTGTTGTTGGTTCATACCCCTCTTCCTTTTTGTGCCATGACTCTGTTCGCCTTTCTTAGAATCTGCATTATTCTAAAATAAAAAAGAAAGAAATCGGCAGGCCTAATGTAATTTACATATGAAAAGATTTGCTTCTAAAAACACACACTGAAATTCGTTTACAATTTTAATTCTGCTACTGTTCTTACTAAGAGGACATTGTATGTCCCATGTCGCCAATGTTAAATTATCGAATTTTGTGACCCATTATCTTGGAAACTTTTTAAGACACCAATTTACAATTTTCCATAATTACTGAACACTCTTTTTTAGATACACTGAACTAGATTTATTCTGAAACAGTATTTTGGGGCATGTTATCCTTTTTTTCAAACACTCAATTTTATGATAGAATTTCGTAAATAAATGAACATAAAAACAAAACAACTCAGAATATTTTAATTATTCTAGTTCCATATGTATTGAATATCACACTTGGCATGCTATGAAAATTTCTTGTCTCTACCATAAGTACTTTTTTTAGAAAACAGGTCATTCATTGCAAAAAATGTAGTTCAGAGATATTGAGGTTTAAAACTTTTTTTATTACAAATTCTTATACAGACTTACATTTGTGCATCTTTTATGCACTAGAGTTGCCCTGGCCCATAGTCTGTGTCTTCTTCGTACTACAACAGCCCAGTGCTTGCCGCCTCCTGTTCTTTATTGCTTCTTTTGTCATTTGCTGAGCAGCTAACTCTGCTTCACGTACACAAAGCTCATCCAGTTCCCGCACTCCTTTAGCTGTGTTCTGTTCAGATCTTACAGCTAACTTCTCCCGAACCTTAAGTCTTTTAGTGTTCCCACCATTAAAAGTTATTACAGCATCAGACACTGCTAACTTTAGAGTCATAAGGCCAACAAATACATTTTTAGGCACAACACGAGATTTTTGAAGGACTCATTCACATTCTGGGTCTTCACATGTAAACACTTGTTTAGTAGCTCAGGATTTACTAAATCTCTGTAAATAGGTTTGATTGCCTCCATTACTGACAAAGGAACAGAATATTTATGTGTAAATTCATGCAAGGTGTCAGAAAACTCAGTTTGACTATATTTAGACCAAGTGTTTGGTGGAGGTAGATACAAAGCTTGACATGGCTTTTCATCGGTCGATATTCAATGAAAGAAAGTGCTCCACACAGCTCTTTTCATCTTCTCTAAATTGTCACAGTTATCTCTAATGGGCTTCCCATAATATTCCTGTAATTCATCAATTACTTTGCCCATTAGTCTTCCAGCACATTCTATTGTCTTTCAGTTTTGTGATACCTAGTTTGGTTTTTAAGTTACGGGATAGGCCTATCCCCTTCTGGGTTCGGCTGTCATATTGCAAGTCTTTTTAGTTGGTACTATGAAGGCAGACTATTATTTAGTGAAGGCATGCTTCCAGAAAGGATGAAAATGTCGAAAGTGAAGCCATTATTCAGAAACAGCGACAAGCATAAGGTAGAAAACTATCAGCCAATATCCCCCCTTCCAGCATTTTCCAAAATAATAGAAAAATTAATGAAGCACAGAATCAACAAATATCTAAGTGACCATAAGTTACTAAATAGAAATCAGCATGGCTTCCAGGCACGTAAAAATACAGAAACAGCACTAATGTGCTTCTCTGAACAAATAAGCAAAAATATGGAAAAAAAAGTGTAGTAGGAATAAATTTAGATCTCTCCAAAGCATTTGACACTGTCAATCATGGCATTCTTTTAGAAAAATCCGAAGAATTAGGTATCCAAAGGACAGGGAAAAAGTGATTTGAATCACACCAACAAAACAGAACACAGATTGTAGGACTCATGTAAGATTACTCCAACCACAAAATAAATTTAGTATTAGATTCAAAAAAAAGTGGAAATTAGAGTGCCGCAAGGCAGTATTCTAGGTCCCTTATTGTTCCTTGTCTACATAAATGACTTTCACACTTCAGATAGAGCAACAAAGGCCATACTATTCGCAGATGACACTAGTGTGATAATAGGTGCACCAATGCAAATGCTGCAAACAACTAGTGATCAAGTAATACAGAATGTCCACACTTGCTTCAATGCAAACCAGTTGACATTAAATGCAAATAAAACAAATTATATGCAGTCTAGGAAAATATGTCAAAATGTAAATCTTGGTCTGTTGTTGCGTGACAAGGTCACAGACGAAGTGGCATCAACAAAATTGCTGGGGATTCATGTAGATGAAAATCTTAATTTTAATGATCACATAATGAAAACTTGTGCAGAAACTTTACTCAGCCAGTTTTGCTCTTAGAATTATTGCAAATGTCTGTACTGCAGAGGGGTGTCAGGAGGGCATATTTTGGCTACTTTCAGTCTCTTGCAACATACAGAATAATATTTTTGGTTTCCACCACTTGCCATCTAAAACAAATCTGTGTTACAGAAGAGTGCTACCCAAATAACAACATACAGTCACCCACAGAGACAATGCAAACCTATATTCACCAAGCTTCCAAGTCCTAACAATACCTTCCTCATATATATACAAATGTGTTTTATATGTTACGGCCCACCTTGCAGATTTACAGACAAATGCTGACTTGCATAACTACAATACCCGAAATAGCACAGCACTCCATACTCAGCGAACAAAAACAACACACACACAAAGGCATGTAAGCCATATGGGTACAAAACTCTACAACATACTGCCAGCCAACATTAGAAAATTAGAAGATGAAAACAGATTTAAAGTAGAATTTAAAGAATTTCTACTTGAACAATGTTTTTACTCAGTAAGTGACTATTTTGGCCAATAAATAATTCTGACAATGTTTATATGAAGGCAAAACCGAAAACACTGTCTTCCATCCCATAAAGTTTCTGTTAATTTTTTAAATCTGATGGACAGCTACTGAGTGTGGTAAAATCTTTACTGAATTATTGTAGTGAATACAAGGACTTCCTGTTTAGGGAAGACAAAAGTAAAGCCTTAGGGCAAACAGACCATGCAGTTACAATACTGTTAGTATACATGTATAAAACATAGTATTACCGGGTCAAGCATGACCAAGAATTAGTCTTTGTACATTTTTCGTACAATTTTTTTTGGTACTATTCTTTGTACTTTCCCATAAATTTACATGTACTTTTGGACAACATTCATACAATATTTGTCTAAGGATGGATAAATAAATAAATAAAAACAAAAATAAACATGTTGCTTCTATGCTAAAATGAGCATGAATAAGTATGTTAAACTCAGTTCAATCTCCTGACTCACAGGACTCAAAGACTGGTGTATTTCTTCATTAGCAGATTGTAATATTACAAATAACAGTTTAATTTACTATTAAGTAAGGAGCAGTTCATCATTCTAGACAAGGATTTATGATTCGAAATGAATGTCTAGAGGAATTTTATAGGAATGCTGCAGCTTCAAATTTATAGATACGACAAAATACGACATCAGCAAGTCTGCAAGGTTATTGGTAGGTGATGGTATTATTTTATAGATAAGTGGACTACTTGACGGCAACATAACATTTACACACTGCATATTTATATAAACACAGACAAAATTTTGGAAATTGCTCAGGATATTTTCCGCTTATTTTGGAACACGGGATGTGTTGGCTCCAGTGGCTCACTGCAAAGTTTTTGTGGGTGCATATCGCATGTTTTTTCACTGTTGTGGAGGTATTTCCATAGAAACAAATGTAACGGGAGTAAAATACCGAATAAATCAATTACTTCATTATTCTATAATGAGGCACCAGTCTATGGCCATATGTACTCAGAAAACATTACTGAACATCATCCAAAGTTTTGTTGCAGTTGGCTTCATCTCATATTTACAGTGTAATTTATATGAAAGTACAACAACCACTTCATAACATATGAGTTTGGCCAGTTATAAATCAGTAGCACAACAACCATAACTGAAATATCTTTCTAGTAATCTGCGGTGGAAAATATAAATAAATATTTCTCTAAGAAAGCCAAATGTCAGGGCGTTCTGAAGTGGGAGGGTTCAGGAGAGTCTCATTGACTCAAATTGTGTAGACGATATTTTCATTTGGACCGTCATGCAGTAGTGCTTGTATTGGGTGACTTATCATGTTGGGTTAATACCAGAAAGTGAAAAAATTTATAAGGTCTATACCATTTGGAGAGAACTGTTTGAAGGGCAGGAAAAATTACAGATAGCAACACGGTCAAACGAAGATTCTGAAGGTGAGGGGGGGGGGGGGGGGGGGTTAGAGGGGACTAGCTAACACAGCAAAAGCTAACAATGGTTTTACACGCCAATAAGGGAATCGATCGCTGTCTGAAAACAGACCGATAGTGCTGCTCCAAAATCTAAAAAAAAAAGAGCCACTGCTACTATAAATGCCAAACAACAAGTAAATATATTTCATTCCATCTGGCAAAACTTTCGTACGATCGAAATGCCGCAATTTATAAGACACATATTCACGAATGACGCTCACCTACAGTCGTGTCATCCATCATATAATAAATGAAGTCACGCAAGAAAATCAACGGATTGGCTACAACACGTAACAATTATTTTGTCCTAACAGACAAATATGTTCAACAAATTCCAGATTAGATTGAGTCTTCCGCCGAAAACATCAACCGTGCAGTAGCGTCAGCAAAGATGGTATATTAGCTGTCATTACCGCACATTTACTGCAAATGGCATAAATTCGCAAATAGTGTCCAAAATGTTGACGAAAGCAGTTACGACTTTTTACATAAGGTATTATTTTTATTTTTTATTCCTATCTAATTTCCATAAATATACGGCCACATGATAAGATAAAGTAAACGTTCAAGCGATGAAATGACGGCTACGTTCCATTTATTCAAAATGCTCCCTTGGGTAGAACAATATTTTTCTTTATTACGACTTCTATTATGTATATTTGAAAAGGTTATTTCAATGATACATTGTATATATTCCAGCTGTTACACTCTTAAAATAAGTTAAGGGAGTGTTTCTAATTACGGAGTGAAGTTCGAACTTGTGATATGCTGTGTTTGAATGAGCGCTGGCTTAAGCCTGGAGTGTGGGCGTGGGGAACATTTGTCACGGTGATTTTAGATTGCAGTTATTTTCGCTATGTTTAAAGTTGCAGCGTTCCCTTGCTTAGTACATTTCAAATTGATTGATTATTGAAGCTCAGTTAAAACTTAACGTCAGTTGAACAGCCAAACTGATAGCATTAGTGAGCTGAGATACGGCCGTCCACCTTGTACCTAACTACCGGTACGTAACTGTTTCGTAAGGTAGGTGACTCTTTTTAAATATATTTCGCACTAAATTCTTTGTAAGAACCAGTACAATATCTGATTTTTGTTAATCTGATATAAAGAACTACGTTAACTAATGCGATTACTTACACAGTCTTCAGTACTTCGTATAATTTTCCGAATTTGATTCTCATAAACGTGTGATTCGAAGATGATGATGTAGAGAGTAATGAAAACGACATACTTGATTCTGAAGAATCTGATACAAATGAAGACGATCAACTAATGGAAGGCGATCGTAATACCGAAACTGAACAGTATGCAGATGAATATGATAATAACAATGGTGATTCTAGTGGTTCCTGTCATGGTAGAAAGAACAGTAAAACAAAATCGTCTAAGCCTTTTCCTAACAGAAACGTGGGAATAAGGTCAGAGAATAACTCATTTTCAAAAATGCGAGCATTCAACAACGGTTTGTGAAAACAGGTTATCAGATCTTTTCTTAGACACAAGTTTTTTGAAAATTATAGTTATCTGTACAAATATTTACATAAGAAATTTGAAAAGTAAATTTTAGAGACATGGGGATGCTGCATCCATCGATGAGACCGAAATAAAAACACTTTTCGGCATGGTCTACCTAATACGAACCCCAAGAGGTTCTAGAAAAACCCTAGCCTGCTCTGAGATGACTCTAGAGGAAACGGCTTAGAATCCTGCTATGTAACTACGAGTAAAATGAGCTTCTAACTACTTCTGAGATGCCTGTGTGTTGATGACATTAGGGACAGAAGCATTCAGAAACAAACTGATAAATTACCCCCATTAGAGAAATTTTCGAGATGGTGTTTATAATTTTTCAAAACACTTTGTTCTAAGTGAATGTTTGACTGTTGACAAACAGTAACTTACTTCCTGAAGAAAATGTAAATTCAGACAGTGGCTTCCTAGAAAAGCCTATGAAATACAGCATTAATAAATTGCTTTGGAAGATGCTAAAATTTCCTTCACTTACAACTTCGAAACGTTTTTTGGCACTCAGCCAGAGGGTTCTTTCAAACAAAGTGATTCTTCTAAATGTGATAATAAGATTGATGGAACCTGTCAAAGGGCCTAACCATAAGATTATGGTGACAATTTGTTCAGCAGTATACCACTGAGTAAAAAGCTACTAGAAGACAAGGCAGCAGCATAGTGACATGTTGGAACATGCAAAAAAAAAAAAGGAAGAGATCCAAGGAATTTTTACCTAATAAACAAAGACCTCAATATTTTTTTCTGGCTTGCAAGAGAATTGCACCAGAGTTTCATAATGCCCTAAAGTGAATCAAACTGTTGTCTTGATATCTACATTACATCATGATGATCCCATTGATAAAGACACAAGAGATTCACTGAAACCGGAAATTACAACTTTTTACAATATGAGAAAGTTTAGAATTGGTTTACTTGAGCCAGCCATGGTGGCCGAGCCGTTCTAGGCAATTCAGTCTGGAACCGCACGACTGCTACGATTGCAGGTTTGAATCCTGCCTCGGGCATTGATGTGTGTGATGTCCTTAGGTTAGTTAGGTTTAAGTAGTTCTAAGTTCTAGGGGACTAATGACCTCAGATGTTAAGTCCCATAGTGCTCAGATCCATTTGAACCATTTTGATTTACTTGATCAACTAATTAAAAAAATGTGTTTCATAAAAACACTCATACATGGCCTATGATTGTTTTCTACAATTTACTTAATGTCTCCACACGAACTCACTGTGCATATAACAAGCAAATTCCAGAACTCCTAAACCAGTGAAACGAAAAGAATTTCTTTAGGGGTTGGCTTGGGAAATAATGAAACCTCAAATTCAGTACCTATCTGCTATCACTCAAACTTACATTGAATTATAACTGTGTGCATATGTTCTACTGGGCGTAAATTCAACAGTTACACCACAAAGAAATCCCAGAGGAGCTTTGAAAATGCATTTCCATGAGTCTGGAGGCGGAAAGACAAGTCAAGTAGAAAATGGTGTCATACATGTAAAAGGTGAATGTGTTTGGCTTATTCGCATACCGTATGTGTTTACTGTCTGACATATTGTTTTGCAAATTTATGTTTTATTTCCATCCTCATAGATATACAAAGATAGAAAAGCCATTAAAGATTACCATTTGATAATCGTTTCAATGACTAATAAAAAACATTTAATAGTGGAAAGAAGTTTCCCCTAGAGCCAAGACACATAATGATACTGTATGCATCTCAAGCAGGGTTAAGGAATACAGGTACAGACGTATATTCTACATGACTTTAAATTCTTAATTGGGTATTTCAGATCGAATACGGAAAATGGTTGGTATCAGTACTAAAAAAAGTGGTCTTAATTATAGAGTTTGTAAGAGGTATGCGATGTATGCGCTGCCTGCAACAGGCAAGACTTAGGAGAGTCTCTGACCAGAGAGCAGTATGTAGTTAGTTGTTGCTTGTCGCTAGTCGGCATCAGTCTTCATTAGTCTTGAGTAGTCTGCGTGAGTCGGCAGTAGTCGACAGTAGTCGGCGCGTGTCTGCGCCAGCAGTCTGCTCTGGTCGGGACTCTGGAGGATGAGTATTATTGTAGAAGGTAAAGAAGCAGCCTTGCGCATATCTAATAATGTATGTCAACTGTCATTCTATTTCTTTTAAAAAATGCCCCAATAATAATTTTTATAATATAAAGTAATTTTTTTTTAAAAAAAAGCATTCATTTCAATTTAAAGATTTTATTCAATGGATTATCTTTCCTTTCATGAATCACATAGCATAGGCCAGCATTGTACGGAGCTGTGCCGAAAATTTTTTATATAAGAGCAGATATATTTGCAGTTTTTATTGAGGTAAGAAATTTTGCTTTTTTTATTCAGAATACAGGGCCGTGGCGCAGCGCTGCTGTTGTCATAAAATTTACCAGGTTACTGAATTTTTTTATTATTTTGGTGTTTAGGAATTTTTCTGTTTCGAACTTAATATTAAATGAGAAAAGAATTTTGTGGTTACATTAAATGTGAATGCATTTCTGCACTGAGACTATAAATGGGAACCAATTTTCTTCAGAAGTAACAATATTTAAAAATTCATTTAATTATTATTTCCGTGGGGAGGTTACACTTGGATCATCATTTTTTTTTTTAATTTAAATATTTTTGTGGGGAGGTTACACTTGGCGACATCCGGCCAGGATCGTATTTCTTTGTGAATCTTCTGAGAAGTAGTCATATATCTGCTCTTATTTACTTAAATGTAGTTTGCATCTGGCGCAATGCATTTACTAATTTGTCACTCTTTCTTTCACAGCTCCTCGGCAATTTGTTGCTCTTTGTTGTAATTGTGTTTGTTGTATTTTTTTTGCATTGTCTTTGTTTCGTTTGTGCATAATTCTGATTAGTAAAAAATGCCGCGAAAAACTGTTAACAGTACATTGCGATGTGTAATGAGTGAAATAGCCGACTCAAATAATTTGACCGATAGTACTTGCGACACTCAGTGTAATGATGACAATCCTCCATTTACAGACAATCAGTGCGTACCGACCACTAGTAATGATTTTGATCCTAATGATGAACAAATAAATTCAACTGCGTCCTCTGTTAATTTAACAACAATTGATGACGCGGGACGTTCTGTTACAATGAACGGTGCCCAGTTCGACACCCCCAATGTGCAAAATTTGAATTGTGAACAGATGAATTTTTCTAACGAAAATGAACAGCGTACTCAAATTACGACAGATTTATTTGATTCCGAGGTAGTGACTAACAGTGCACATCCGATTGGGAAACCTTTTCGAGAATCACAGAATGACCACAAATGGTTACACAAAACGTGACAATTGCAGGTACGCCATCAAACAGCACAGAGAATAGAGTTGGTAATATTGGCTTGGATCAAATTATGGCAGTATTGCTACAACAGAATGAAAATTTCAAACAACTTAGTGAACAGAATAAACAACTTAATGAAAAACAAGACAACCTTAATGAAAATTTAAAACAACTTAGTGAACAGAATAAACAACTTAAACAGATTACAGCCGTTGCCGCGCAATGTCATGATACTAAAGAACAATTACGTGAGGAAATTAAGGCTTGTGCTAGGAAAAGTAGTGAAGAAATTAGATCTGTTGCTCAAGAATTAAGGAATACGCAAACAGCTACAACTGAATCACTTAGAGACGAAATTAGTGCAGTCGCTAAACAATGCTCTGAAAATGCAACACAGTTACGCGACGAGTTTAAATTAATGTCAGCAGAACTTTCGCGCACACTGGATGCAAAAGTAGACGCGAAATTTGACCAAAAGAACAGTCAAATTGACGAACGTTTTAATCACCACCTACAAAACAGTGAAACGCGTTACCGTAAATTTATACAGGAACAGAATAAAGTAAAGCGACAAGTCATGGAAACAATTACTGCACAGAGACAGGAAGATATGCGTAAATTGTTTACGAAAGCAATAACATACGTAGACAACAATATTGCTACAGTATCAGACGAAATTAATACTATCAAACAGTTGAACACCGAATTGCGTGATGAAATTTTCGATCTTAAATCAGAAACAGATACACACACAGTAGACTTTCAGACAGTGTCCAACAGACTTGAACAATTAGAACTAATACAGGATTCCGATGTCATCAAAGCAGATGTTAAAAAATTGAACGAAACCACACGTAAAATACAAAAACAAATTAATGCTTGTGACACTAAAAACGATGATCAGGTAAAAATACTAACTGAAAAATATGATGAATTGGCCAGTCGTATTGACGTTATTGAAAGTAATAATGACAGCAGATCAGACGATACTTCACCGATTTCGTTTAATCAAACACCTGAATTCCAAAATTTACAGCAGATGATCAGTGAGATAAATTCGTCCAATAATACATTACGTAGAAAATTGTCAACTTTACAGCAAGAAGTGACAGAGATGAAAAATGTTTCAGTCAAAAACACGTCACAGCATACGGCACATTCCGAACATTTGTTACACTCACACAGCCAGTATAATTTAGGTAATTTACAGAGAGTACGTGACTTAGATTCCGAACAATCACAGACAAATAGATTCTCATATAATCCTGAACCTGTTCAGACGTACAGAGACGATAATTTTGATTACAAACATTTTCTATCAGTGAGAAAATTTAAAATATTTAAAAATGACAGAACACAGATTCACCCATTGGATTGGATACAACAATTTAGCTTTGCTTTTCCACCGGCTTGGCCCGTAACACATAAACTTGAATTTATTTGCAGTTTTTTGGAAGGCGAACCGGCAACTCGTATGAAACCAATCGCGAGACAATGCTACTCGTTAGAAGAATTTCAGAATGCTTTTCTGTCAGCGTATTGGTCGAAGACGACACAGCGCGGAATTAAGGATCAATTAATTAGTTTACCGAATTATGAGAACTCGAATTTTCCCAGTGTCACGCAATTTTTTGAACACATGGTCCAACAAAACCAGTACTTAAGTGAACCATACTGTGAATCTGCACTTATTCAATTATGTATTTCTAAATTACCACGATCATTAAGAGTGTCACTTTTAACGGGTCAACAGAAAGAAAATATTTCGGCATTCAGAGATCTGTTACAGCTTTTGGAAGTGCAGCAATCGGATTATTCCTTTATAAACAAAAATTTTTCATATAATAACCAAGGACAACAAACATACAGCAATTACGATCAGCCACGCAATTTCAATAGCAAAGGTAATAGACGCTTCAGGAACGACAACCACCAGAACTTAAATAACAGACAAAATTTTAATTATCAGTATTGTCAAAATTATCAGCAACAGGAACCACATTTTGGTAACAATACAGGTTTTTCTCCGCAACAGCAACAAAACCAACCGGTTAGCATACCTAAGCAACAATGTAATGTACAAGGTCAACCAAGCTTTAATGTTTCGCCGCGTGCACGTATGGCATCAGCTCCAACAAATGGTAACGCACAGCAACAAGGGAATCAGTACGTACAGAAGACACACTATTACAATTCCTATCGCAATGCGCCGTATAGAAATGATTATCATGAGAGACGTAAAAATAATGAGCACAATTTTCAGTGTACGTTTAATAACAGTCGGTCTTACCAACAGCAGAATCATCCACAACCAACCAGACAGTAGGTATCATACCGAACGCAATACGTCAGGAAGAAATAACAGAACAGTACAAATAGTTGAAATGCCACAGCATCCTCCCGAAAATAATAGCACGTCAGATAGAATTTGACTAAACTCAGTACAGGTTGCATCTTCCAGTAACGTAAGCAATACTTTTGACACAGAGAATCATATTCACGAAAATGTTATTACTTTTGACGACATCCGAGACACTCTTTTGCAGGAAAGACCAGTTGTTCAAAAAACCATTTCGCACCCTGTCATCGAAGTAAAAATTGGATCATCCAAATTTTCAGCAGTAATTGATTCTGGATCTCCTATGTCAGTCATAAATGAGGAAACTTTCAACGAATTTAAGAAATAAAATAGCTATCCTACGTTACCATTAGGCAAAACTAAAGTGAAAGGAGCAGACTCTAGTAAATGAGTAGATGTAAAATTACAGACACATTTATCATTTTGTATTGCAGGTCATACATTTCACTCAAATTTTTGGATTGTTCCCTTATTGACGACAGACGTTATTTTAGGTACGAATTTTCTGGTACAACACGATGCCATTATTGACTTTCAAAACTCCTATTTAATGTTAAAGGATGAAAATGTACAACTGGCTTTAGAATTTCAGCACTCTTTATCTGCAGAAGAACAAACAATTAATCGTACAGAGGTCATTTCCGCATCACGTAACATAGACAGTCATTCCACATTGTTAACAGATACGTACGTACACACTTACAATACTCCAGATGAAGCCGACTATGACGTTATACAGATGATTTCTGACAAAGTTAAACAGAGCAGTGCAACTACAGACGACGAACGCTCGCAACTACGCAAAATTCTTTTACAGCAAGCTCCAGTTTTTGACAACGTTCCTGGTACTATGTCCGGTTTTATGTATGAATTTCAAGTTAAACAGCACGACACATTTAAAGCCAAACATTATCCCATTCCGCATATTCACAGAGAGCAAGTTATGAAAGAATTGAAAGCTATGCTTGACCAAGGAATTTTTGTACCGGCAGTTAGTCCGTACATAAACCCGCTCCATATTGTTAGGAAAAAGGATGGTTCACTTCGCCTCGTACTTGATTCGCGTCACATCAACGACATTATTATTAATGAAACGGATCGCCCATATACACTAGAAGAACTTCTACATAAATTTCCTGGTACTGCTATTTATTCCACATTAGATTTGAAATCGGGATTTTGGCAAATTCAACTCCATCCGGACTGCAGAAAGTACACGGCTTTTCTCTGTTTTGGTGACTGTTATCAATTTTGTAAATTACCGTTCGGTTTAACTATTTCTTCAGCAGCATTTATTCGCAGTTTGAATACTATACTTCCGACAGAATTAAAAGACAGAATCACAACGTATGTAGACGATATTCTTATCGCAGAAGCTAACTGGTCTGAACACAATCTGATTCTTGAACAACTGTTACGAACTTTTCGTGCAGAAGGACTTACAGTTAATCTCAGTAAATCGCACTTTGGCAAAACTTCTATAAAATTTCTTGGACATGTAATTTCAGCAGAAGGCATTGCGCCTGACCCGGAAAAACTTCAATCTTTACGTGACATTACTGTTCCTACGACGAAGAAACAACTACGTAGCTATTTGGATTTAATTAATTTTTTTCGTAAATTTATTAATTACTCTGCTTTAGACACCCCTAGATTATGTCAATTGACAGGTAAAAACACTATTTGGTCCTGGGATAATCAAGCACATTCTGAATTTATGAACCTGAAACAAGCTTTGTTGAATGCACCACTTTTATCACATCCAGATCCTACAAAAAATTTTTCCATTGCCACCGGCAGTTCTAACACCGCTTTAGGCGTACACATTTTCCAGGAAATTGAAGAAGATGGCACTACAGTAATTAAAAACATTGCCTTTGCGAGTCGCATTCTGTCACCTGCTGAACGCAATTATTCTGTTACAGAACTTGAAACACTATGTGTTGTTTGGGCATTTACGAGATTTCGGCATTTTCTTTATGGAAGACATACCACCGTTTACACAGATCATAGAGCTATATAGTTTTTACTTTCCGCTAAATTTACACACGATGGATTAAGCAGATGGAAACTTTATTTGCAGGAATTTAATTTTACAATTGTTCACATTCCCGGTACACAAAATATTGTAGCAGACGCACTATCCCGTTCTCTCAGCAACAATCAGCAAGACATCGCAACCAACTTCTGTAAAGCAAATTTCAGCGTCATGTACATTCAACAAGTTGCATTTGAAAATTTCATTTCGTCGTCATTACAAGACATAGCACAAGAGCAGAGTAAAGACAACGTATGGAATGAAATTAAACACCTTTGGCAAAATAGGAATAATGTTACCATTAGAAAGCATTACACTGTACGCAATGACATTCTGTTTCGGCGCTCTCACCCTGACAGCAACAATTGGTTATTATGCATTCCTGACGAACTTGTTAACAAATTAATCTGGTATACTCATTTAAGTTACGCACATTACGGAGCCAGAAAAGTTTTCTTATACTGAGACAGAACTGTTATTTTACCAACATGGAGAAACGTATTCGACGAGTTTTAGCGTCATGTAAAATCTGCCAGAAAGCTAAGTCAGATACGACTTCACATATTCCTCCATTACATCCCATTGTACCTGTTAAACTGAGACACATGGCCGCTGTAGACATTTTTGGTCCGATTCCCAGAACTAATAGAGGTTTTTGCTACATCTTTGTCGCTGTTGAACTCACTTCAAAATTTGTTACCTTCACTCTGTTACGCAAAGCTACTGCTAAAACTGTTTCGAAAGCATTTGTAAAACATTTTCTATTTCATGTAGGGCATGTATTGAAAGTAATTTCCGACAATGGATCACAGTTTCGATCTGCTATATGGAGACGTATGTTACGAGCTAGAAACATTTCTCCGATCTATATATTGAGGTACCATGCTTCTTCGAATCCTTGTGAACGATTAATGAAAGAAATTGGTAAACTGTGTAGAATATACTGCCATAAAAAAACATATTGATTGGGACACACACATACTCTCATTCCAGGATGTAATTAATTCCATACCAAATGAATCTACTATGCTATCTCCGCCTGTTATACTGAAAAATGTTGAACCACCTAACAAAATTAAAGAATTAGTAACCTTTCCTACATCTCGTCGACTACGACTCCATGAAATAATTGACATTGCGCTGAACAACATCAAACGTGCCGCAGAGCGCCGGAGAAGACAGCAAAAACAGGTTTGTACACGCCGTAACTTTCACATTGGATATAAGATATTAATACACACACATTATTTGTCTAATAGAGGAAAAACTAGATTTAGTAAATTTGAGCTTCTATATGCAGGACCATATCGAATTCGCAGCATTCCTCACCCCAATGTAGTACACGTCGAATCTTTGAGAACCAGAAAAACCAAAGGGAATCACCACGTCTCCAACATCAAACCTTTTATTGAATGAACACACTTTATGATTTATCACACTGTAATGCCATTTCCTGATTTTTTATGACGCCCTTATGCAATTATATTCACATGAACACTTACTTATGATTATCGTATTTTTTTCTTGGCAAGTGCCCGGGATGGTAAGGTTAGCAGGTCGCTTTTCCTGTCGTTACATATCAGACCGTGCACATTTTTCCAGATGAACTTAAACATTTTATGACCACTTATGCAATTATATTTATGTGACTACTTACTGATGATTATCGCATTTTTTTCTTGGCAAGTGCCCGGCAAGGTAAGGTTGGCAGGTCGCTTTTCTTGTCGTTACACATCAGACCGTGCACCTTTTCCATTCTTCATGTATATATGATTGTTTTCCTGTTTTGTTTGTTTGCACTATGAAATATTTAAGATATAACAAACATCAGTTGACTTGGACATTTTGCCTTATGATATCTCAACATCGTGACTATTTTTACATTTTTTTTTTGCTGCTACATTGTGATACTCTGTGTTCATTTTTGCATCTGAACACTATGTTTCTGACATATTACGTTTTCTGTCATGCTATGCTGTATGCTCGATTACATCACTAGAAACCAGCTTTTATTTAATGGGTATATGATTTAAATGCAAGACATTAATCATTGTTCATCATTTTCAGAAAGAAATGACATGTAAAAGAAATAAATTAAACAAACCACAGTGGATTACTATGAAATGGGAATTTCAGCTTCGGAATGAATGAAAGAAGATGCAATACCTCATCACGAAGAGTAAATGGATCAGAATTAACAAGCATTAACAAGAATTTACTATACACTTCGTATGATAGCAGTCTTAACTAATTTTTTATTTCAGAATACGAGGCGATTGATGCAGGCTGTCAGACAGAACTACACATCTTAGTTTTAGTGATGAAATATGCTAGAAATAAGGAACTTTATACTATGAATAGTTGTATAATGAAGTGACTTTTTTGCAGATGATAATGAATGATGATGAATAGTGATGAAGAATATGCTACTATGGATAATGAAGTTTTTCTTTACAGGTGATTATAATAATGGAGTTATGATGATATGGATAATGAAGTTTTTCTTTGCAGATGAGGATAATGTTGAAGTTTATGTATTAATGCTATGTAGTTATTTAAGTATTTGTTGCAGTTCGTTTTGACAGTATGTCTTATGTCGCATGGTATGATGACTGAAGGTTTGGAAAGGACAGCTAGAGAACATATATATTTAATACACAATTCATTACCTGTTAATTCGAAGTTCATTACTTTTCAGCATAATATGCGTTTCTTCTTTCAGTTTAATAATACATTTTGTATATTTTGCAGGAGAAATTATTCATGAAATTAATGTGCTATAAGCAGTTGGTCATTAAACCTGTGTCATTCATGAATGTGATCACATAAACTCTATTTGTTTCATAACCTTGCTACAGCTGACTCATGACGAATGATGTTACACATCTTCATTTGCAGCAATAAGACAAATGCAAATATTATTATGCCCCAGCAATTAATTATCGATCCCAACACAATGCATTGCTAGAACAAAAAAAAATGTATTAGCAGTCCCAAATAATGCTACCAATTTAAAAGAGTTATGAGTAATACTGAATGATGTTTTTCAACCACAGACTTGAGTATTAGTTACAGTATGTTACATTTTAATTATGTCTTATGTCACTTAAATGATGAGTTCTGAGTAATAGTGATGATATTTTGCAATAATGCATGCATGCTCTACACTCATTAACTCCTGTTTTGACTGATGTCTTCTGATGATTTGTAACTGATCAATGAGTGCCAATAATTATTTTTAAATATGTCATATGTCACTTGAATGATGAAAAATGTTTTGTAATATTCAATACTTGCTGACCAATGAGTGCCACTGTTTCTTATACTTTAAATTTGTATTATGTCACTTACATGCTACATATATGAATACCAGTAGCTTGATGTTACACTCATTAACTCCCTGATGATTTGTAACTGGCCAATGAGTGCCAATAATTATTTTTAAATATGTCATATGTCACTTGAATGATGAAAAATGTTTTGTAATATTCAATACTTGCTGACCAATGAATGCCACTGTTTCTTACACTTTAAATTTGTATTATGTCACTTTTATTCTATATATATGAATACCAGTAGCTTGATGCTACACTAATTAGCTCCTGTTTTGAATGATAACTTCTGATGGTTTGTAACTGGTCAATGAGTGCCAATGTTCTCTGTAAACAGATTACTTATGAACATTAATTTCTAATACTTCATCCATGGTACAGAAATGTTCAGTAACTGGCAATGAGTGCCACGAATTCCTCAAATCAGTTGTTAGACTAGTGTAATTCTCAATGATGACTGGCATAAGACTTAATGTCCTTCACCTTCTGACCTAATTACCAGAAATTACTGCAATATCCGTTTGTCCTGTCTATCCTCATGCTCATGGAGCACTATATTTGGTTTTTGCACTAATTCTACGTTGGTGTACCTTACAAGAACATGGTGTAGACACGACATGCTGTCCACCACCTTGAGTGATGGAGATGTTGTTATGGTCCCACTGTTTGGTGTACCTAATGTACTACCAAAATGGTAACATGGAATATTACTACGACATTTCAGTGTCTTGGCTACACTGATTAATACTTCAGGGAAAAGAACTTCAGATTGTCTCACTTGGTGTTGTGCTTCTGTAGAAAGATATGGACTTTCAGTGCAGCTGCGTGCAACCTAATGTGCTACAATCATGATGCAATCCTTCCCTTTGCCTCATGATGACTGGGTGTTGTGTGATGTCCTTAGGTTAGTTCGGTTTAAGTAGTTCTAAGTTCTAGGGGACTGATGACCATAGATGTTAAGTCCCATAGTGCTCAGAGCCATTTGAACCATTTTTTGAATCCTTCCCTTTCCTATCCTAGTTCTTGTAAAATAGTAAAAAAAACAAAGGTACTACAGTGTGTGTGCACTTTTGATTTGTATTCATTGCGTATACATTTTGTGATTTGCTGATATATTCTGAACTACAGTGCGTGTGCACTTTATGTCATTTGTTAATATGATTTGTACTCATTACCTACACATTTTGTGATTTCCTGATATGTTCTGTACTACAGTGTGTGTGCACTTTTGCCATTTGTTAATATGTTTTGTACTCATTGTGTATACATTTTGTCATTGCTTGATATGTTCTGTACTCAGTGCATGTACACTATATTTTATTTCATGTTCTGCACTTATATATATGTATATATTCTGTGATTGTAAACTTAGTTAATTAGGAAAAATTTGTTGCTCATGGCAACTCCAATTGACTCACCATCGCTGCCAAATTTTTGCCCCCCCTCCCCCCCAGTGGAGGGTTATGTAAGAGGTATGCGATGTATGCGCTGCCTGCAACAGGCAAGACTTAGGAGAGTCTCTGACCAGAGAGCAGTATGTAGTTAGTTGTTGCTTGTCGCTAGTTGGCATCAGTCTGCATTAGTCTTGAGTAGTCTGCGTGAGTTGGCAGTAGTCGACAGTAGTCGGCGCGTGTCTGCGCTTGTGTGCAGTCCGCTCTGGTCGGGACTCTGGAGGATGAGTATTATTGTAGAAGGTAAAGAAGCAGCCTTGCACATATCTAATAATTTATGTCAACTGTCATTCAATTTCTTTTAAAAAAATGCCCCAATAATAATTTTTATAATATAAAGTAATTTTTTTTAAAAAAGCATTCATTTCAATTTAAAGATCTTATTCAATGGATTATCTTTCCTTTCATGAATTACAAAGCATTGGCCAGCATTGCACGGAGCTGTGCCGAAAATTTTTATGTAAGTGCAGATATATTTGCAGTTTTTATTGAGGTAAGCAATTTTGTTTTTTTTTATTCAGAATACAGGGCCATGGCGCAGCGCTGCTGTTGTCATAAAATTTACCAGGTTATTGAATTTTTTTTATTATTTTGGTGTTTAGGTATTTTTCTGTTTCGAACTTAATATTAAATGAGAAAAGAATTTTGTGGTTACATTAAATGTGAATGCATTTCTGCACGGAGACTATAAATGGGAACCAATTTTGTTCAGAAGTAACAATATTTAAAAATTCATTTAATTATTATTTCTGTGGGGAGGTTACACATGGTTCATTTTTTTATAATTTTAATATTTTTGTGAGGAGGTTATAAGTTAAGATACAACTTATAGGTAGTGTTAATGGATGCTTATTCTGTAATATGCGGAGATTCATAATAACTGTTTTTAAACTATTTAGTATTAGATTGTTTGCAGAATATCAATTTTCACTGAATCAGGCGCTTATTCTGATTTCATTCACGATCATTCAGTTATTTTTTTTATTAACAGATTTGTGACATGTGCATACTTATAATATGAAATGGTCCATTCCAAAGAATTTGCGAAAAGCAATAACAAAATGGATCCCAGAATGGAGCCTTGTGGTGCACCAAACCTTATATGACAATTTGAACTGACTTCCTAATTCACAAGAAGCATAGCTGAAGGTAGACTTACCATCAGAACTATCTACCCTAAGGATATACTGTATGCAGCCAAATCATTAACGCCAGAACTGAGGTGGGTTCAGTATACAAAATATGTAACAAATAAACTGAACACCAGCTCTTCCTGCATAAAAATTCTGTCAAGCCACATGTCAAAAGAAATAATGAAAAACGTGTAGTTTGCCAAATCAAAAGCTCTACTGTGACAGGACATAATCTTCTGGGAAACTCTGGTGATAGCAAAAGTTGCTTCACAGACCAAAATAAAATTGTACAAGCCATAGAAAGTGCAGCTCCCAGAAGACTATGCAAGCCTTTATTTAAAAGCCTTCAGGTCCTTCTACTGACTTATTTTCATATTTTACAAGTAATAATTATCATCAGGAAAATCTTAGATAATAATAACCAGCCTGAAATGAAAAACCAAGTTATACAATCCAGTGTGAATTGCGTTGCAGAGGGTATGTTCCATTGTTCCAATTATAAAGGCTTCTTCCTGTCCCATTCATGTATGAAGCATGGGAAGAATGATTGTTTAGATACCTCTGTGACTGCTGTAATTAATCTAAACTCTTTTCTTTATACATTCAATATCCCTTGTTTGTCCTATGTGATACCAGTATAGGTCCAGCACAACTGAACAGTTTTCTAGAATGGGTCACACAAGTGATTTATAACCAATCACTTTTGTAGACTGATTGCACTTCCCTAGTATTCTATCAATAAACTGAAGTCTACCACCTGCTTTACCCACAGCCTATGTGATCATTCCATTTTGTATCCCTCAAATGTTTTACAGCCATGCATCTGTATGAGCTGACTGAGTCCAACTGTGGCACATTGTATACTACATTTTTTGTTTTTGTGAAGTGCACAATTTTACATTCCTGAACATGTGTAGCAAGTTGCCAGTCTTTGCACCACTTTGTGATCTTTTCAAGATCCGACTGAATATTTATGCAGCTTCTTTCAGGAAGTACTTTATTATAGATAACTACATCACCTGCAAAAAGTCTGTAGTTACAGTTAATATTGTCCACAAGGTCATTAATATACAACATGAACAGCAAGGGTCTCACACGCCTCCCTAGGGCACACCCAGAGTTACTTCTACATTTGACAATGACTCTTCATCCAAGATAACATGCTGTATCCTCCCTACCAAGAAATACTCAGTCAGTTCACAAATTTTGCTTGATAACCCATATGATCGTATTTTTGGTAATAAACTACATGTATTACTGAGTCAAATGCTTTTCAGAAATAAATAAATACTGGATGTACCTGACTGCCTTGATCCAAAATTTTCTATCTATAAGGTGAGAAAATTATGAGATTGATTTCGCAACATCAAGGTTTTTGGAATCCATGCCAATAGCCAATAGGGTATAAGGATTAAATTATGACAATTCTCCTATGAAAAGCAGCATTTGAAAGCAGAGTTAAGCATTATAGCTTTTTCTTTGCTGCCCTTAATTGCAGTTCCTGTCTTGTTTGCAGGTGACTGGACAGTAACTTTGGTTTCCCTAATAGAATTTACATATGACCAGAAATTCTTTGGGTTTTTGGGTTTTAGTGAGAGGTCATTTCAGAATATTTTGCTATAGTAGTCACTGAAGGTTTCATGCATTCCTCTCTTGACAGTGAAATACGTTGCATTCAGCATCTCTCTACCTATAGCTGTATGCTTCGTTTAATTCCTATTACACAGTAGTCTCTGTTTCTTTAGACGTTTCTTTACAGTGACTGTATACCATGGATGACTCCGCCTATTATGAGCTGTTCTGCTGGATGTATACCAAGCCAGTGCATGGTCAACTGCCCTTTTAAACTTGAGCCATATCTCCACTACATTCTCTTGTCCTCTGTCTAAAGTTCCCAGTTTCTCATTGATATATGATACTACTTTTCATATCTAGTTTGCTTTTTTAGTTGTCCCTTGTGATTTGGTAATCATTGTTGCCACAACCATCTAATGGTCACTGATACTAATTTCGATGTGGATATCGTCAAAGAGATCAGGTCTGCTTGTTGCTATTAGATCTAATATATTTCTATCACGAGAGGGATTCTAAACTATCTGTTCTAGGTAGTTTTCAGAGAAGGCATTTAGAAATGTTTCACAGGATGTCTTGTCACACCCACCACTAACAAAATTGTAATTTTCCCTAGTTGATTGTTGTTTGATTAAAGTCTCTCCCAATGACTACAGTATTATTGGGGAACTTGAAAGATGACAAGTCCTTTGGAACTTGCCTTTCTTCCGCTTTATTATTCAAATGAGCAGACATATACAATTAGGGTACTTTCATTAGGTTAGGAAGGTTCTGTGAACAATGAGACTACTAAAGAGGGTTGGCGGTGGTTATAGTACTGAAGTCAATGGTAGATAGGTGCTTGAAGTTATTAGATGTGATGGAGCTGAGCACTTGTTTTGTCGGACAGCCACAGATATGTAAGGGGGGCGGGGGGGTTTATCGGTGCCAGGTCAGAGAAAGTGAGGAATCGAGAGAGCACGTATCGACAGAACAAAGGGAGAGTCTCGCCAGCACTTTTGCACAGCGTGCCCTAAGCCACAGGACGTCTACTATCCAAGTGAAGCAGCGAGCCCCGAGAGGAGCACAGCGTATCGTCCCACAGGCAGAAATTTTTACTACTACTTTTGCTAAAGTTGTGATGGACCAAGGCACTGATAATTGTTCTCCTCTGAGGAGAAGTGCAGAAGTCCTTGTGTTGTTCTGTGAAAACCTTCCTGTAAGATTGGAATCACTTAGGTCTGTGAAAACAGTGCAGGAAGGGTCAAAATGGGGCAGCACTGCAGAATCCTCGCTGCTGTGCCACTGGCAGAGCTGTTGCATATTTTCGGGTCCACATAGGCACACAAGCTACACTGTTTCCTGCATGCACAAAATAACAGTGTATTGATTGGGAGCATGATACCATATGATGTAACGGTGGACACCTGTTTGGTGTCTCAAGATGCATTAGGATTGTGGGAACAGTTTTTTCCTATCTTATGGAGGGAGGCTGTATGGTACACTGGGTGATATGCGATTGATGCTGGAGGATGCTACCATTTTCGATTTGTGGTTTTTAACTTTTTATTACATATTCCACATGTAGTGTTTCGTGGTCTTGCATGAAGTGTGAGGAAGCGAAGACTCAGTCTTGTTGTGTGGAGGAGATTAGAGGTGCCTTGGAGCAGAGAAGTTGATTCATGCTTCGGAAAAGTTGCAAAGGAGGATCCAAACAAGAGGAGGAGATGGAGGTCCACCATTCAAACTGATGCAGAAGCTTGCTGGCCACCGCATTCAAGATTTCAGTATGCACATGGTGAGCAGTTTTTAGCACCTTTTCAGTGAATTTCACTCACTGTACTGCGCACTCACTGCTGCAGCAGTTGCTGTCTAATTAAAGAGCGTTGTGGTAGTTTGATCCAGTCAACTGTTACAGTCACAGACGACTGTATTAGTGACAGTCAGATCCCATCATCCATTTTTAAAGTTACAACTACAGTCAATTTGCCACCCTCTGTTCAAGTTTGTCAATTGTACATCAGTACATTTCATTTTAAGAACACATGCATAAATATAACTGATGTGTTATGCTGAGCTATCTTCCATGTCATTTATGACTTTTGGAAATAAATCTATCGTCATATTGAATCCTACTTGTTATTGAGGTAGACAAGATTCCTTCATCACCTTTATTAATTTTATTATCTACGTGGGATGTAATAGGAGTAGACTTCGAGTAAAATACATTACATCGTAATTTAAAATGGCTGTTCATGCCTGCCTACCACAGAAGTGTGATAATGGTGTAGCTGAGTATTTAGCAGGTTAAGAACCTAAACATGTACATTATAAGTGTAATAATATAATGGTAGTAAAAAATTTCTATGGATTTTGTTAAGTGTTGCATTCTGTGAGCTAATTGAACAACTGTATGATTACTATTATCCTCTGTGAATATTATTACATATGTATACGTCTACAGGGGGTGAACAAAAATATGGAAATACCAAAAACACAATATATTTCTATGCCTAATACACTGTAGGTAAAATGTTGGCATTCATATCAAGTTTCAGAAGTCTCAGAATGGATAAATACAGCTACTGTATGGCTTTCAAGGTAATCTTATACCATTCTTCCTTCAAACCAGCGGCAAGTTCAGAAAATGATGATGGAGAGGGATAGTGATCACATACCCTTCTCTTCAATGTAGTCCACAAAGGGTCAATAATATTGAGATTTGATGACTGTTGTGGCCAGGGTTGTTGTTGTTGTAGTCTTCAGTACAGAGACTGGTTTTGATGCAGCTCTCCATGGTACTTAATCCTTTGCAAGCTTCTTCATCTCCGAGTAACTACTGCAACCTACATCCTTCTGAATCTGCTTAGTGTAGTCATCTCTTGGTCTCCCTCTACGATTTTTACCCTCCACACTTCCTGCCAATACTAAAGTGGCGAACCCTTAATACCTCAGAGCGTGCCCTACCAAATGATCCCTTCTTTTAGTCAGGGTGTGCCACAGATTCCTCTTCTCCCCAATTCTCTTCAGTACCTCCTCATTAGTCATTTGATCGACCCATCAAATCTTCAGCATTATTCTGTAGCACCACATTTCGAAAGCCTCTATTCTCTTCTTGTCTAAACTACTTATTGTCCATGTTTCACTTCCATACATGGCTACACTCCACACAAATACTTTCAGAAAAGACTTTCTGACAGTTAAATCTATACTCAATGTTAACAAATTTCTCTTCTTCAGAAATGCTTTCCTTACCAGAGCCAGTCTACATTTTATATCCTCTCTTCTTCGATCATCATAAGTTATTTTGTTCCCCAGATGGCAAAGCTCGTCTATTACTTTAAGTATCTCATTTCCTAATCTAACTCCTGAAGCATCACCTGATTTAATTCGACTGAATTCCACTATTCTCATTTTGCTTTTGTTGATGTTCATCTTATATCCTCTTTTCAAGACACTGTCAATTCTATTCAACTGCTCTTCCAGGTCCTTTGCTCTCTCTGACAGAATTACAATGTCATCGGCGAACCTCAAAGTTTTTATTTCTTCTCCATGGATTTTAATTCATACTCCAAATTTTTCTTTTGTTTCCTGTACTGCTTTGAAAACGGCCTTACCGCAGTGGTCACAATGGTTCCTGTCAGATCACCAAAGTTAAGCGCTGTCGGCTGTGGCTGGCAATTGGATGGGTGAACATCCAGGCCACCTTGCGCTGTTGCCATTTTTCTGGGTGCACTCAGCCTATTGATGCCAATTGAGGAGCTACTCGACCGAATAGTAGCAGCTCTGGTCAAAGAAAACCATCATAACGACTGGAAGAGTGGTGCACTGACCACACGCCCCTCCTATATGCATCGTCAGCTGAGGATAACACGGTGGTCGGATGGTCCCGATGGGCCACTATGTGGCCTGAAGACGGAGTGCTTTACTGCTTGCTCAATATACAGATTGAATAACATCACGAATAGGCTACAAACCTGTCTCACTCCCTTCACAACCACTGCTTCTCTTTCATGCCGATCGAATCTTTTAACTACCATCTGGTTTCTGTACAAATGGTAAATAGGCTCCCTGTATTTGACCCCTGCCACTTTCAGAATTTGAAAGAAAGTATTCCAGTCAACATTGTCAAAAGCTTTCTCTAAGGCTACAAATGCTAGAAAAGTAGGTTTACCTTTCCTTAATCTATCTTCTAAGATAAATCATAGGGGCAGTAAAATCTCGCATGTTCCGACATTTCTATGGAATCCAAACCGAACTTCCTCGAGGTTTACTTCTACCAGTTTTTCCATTCGTCTGTACAGAATTCATGTTAGTATTTTCAGCCATGACTTATTAAACTGATAGTTCGGTAATTTTCACATGTATCGACACCTACTTTCTTTGAGATTGGAATATGTTCTTCGTGATGTCTGAGGGTATTTCACCTGTCTCATACATATGGTCACCAGATGGTAGAGTTTTGTCATGGCTGGTTCTCCTAAGGCTGTCAGTAGTTTAAGGGAACGTTGTCTACAACCAGGGCCTTTTTTTAACTTAGATCTTTCAGTGCTCTGTCAAATTCTTCACACAGTATCATATTTCCCATTTCATCTCCATCTACATCCTCTTCCATTTCATAATATTGTCAAGTACATCAAATTCTTCACACAGAACCTTATTTCCCATTTCATCTTCATCTACATCCTCTTCCATTTCCATAATATTGTCAAGTACATCGCTTTCTATATACTCCTTCCACCTTTCTGCTTTCCCTTCTTTGCTCAGAACTGGTTTTCCATCTCCACTCTTGATATTCATATAGGTGGTTCTCTTTTTTCCTAAGTTCTCTTTAATTTCCCTATAGGCGGCATCCCTTAGCCCTAGTGAGATATGCCTCTACATCCTTACATTTGTCCTGTAGCCATCCTTGCTCAGCTATTTTGCACTTCTTGTCGACCTCTTTTTTAAGACATTTGTATTCCTTTTCTCCTGCTTCATTTACTGCATTTTTATATTCACTCCTTTCATCAATTACATTCAATTTCTATTATGTTATCCAAGAATTTCTACTACCCTTCGTCTTTTTATTTACTTGATCCTCTGCTGCCCTCACTATTTCATTTCTCAATGCTACCCATTCTTCTTCTACTGTATTCCTTCCCCCTGTATTTGGCAATCGTTCCCTAATGCTCTCTCTGAAACTCTCTACAACCTCTGGTACATTCACTTTATCCAGGTCACATCTCTTTAAATTCCTACCTTTTTGCAGTTTCTTCAGTTTTAGTCTACAGTTCATAACTAATAAATTGTGAGCAGAGTCCACACCTGCCAATAGAAATGTCTTACAATTTAAAATCTGGTTCCTAAATCTCTATCTTACCATTATATTATCTATCTGAAATCTCCCACTGTCTCCAGACCTCTTCCATGTATACAACCTTCTTCCACGGTTCTTAAACCAAGTGTTATGATTAAGTTATGTGCAAAATTCTACCAGGTAGCTTCCTCTTTCATTCCTTATCCCCAATCCATATGCACCTATTACTTTTCCTTTTCTTACTTTCCCTACTATCAAATTCCAGTCCCCATGAGTAATAATTTTAGTCTCCCTTAAGTATCTGAATAATTTCTTTTATCGCATCATACACTTCTTCATTCTCTTCACCATCTCTGAAGCAAGTTGGCATAACAATTTGTACTACTGTGGTAGGCATGGGCTTCATGTCTATCTTGGCTACAATAATGTGTTCACTATTCTGTTAGAAGTAGGTTATCCATGTTCCTATTTTTTATTCATTAGTAAACCTACTTCTGTATTGCCCTTATTTTATTTTGTATTTATAACCCTGTATTCTCCCGACCAGAAGTCCTTTTCCTCCTGCCATCGAACTTCACTAATTTCCACTATATCTAACTTTAGCCTATCCATTTTCCTTTTTTAAATTTTCTAACCTAGCTGCCTGATTAAGGGGTCTGATATTCCATGCTCCAATCCATAGAATACCAGTTTTCTTTCTCTTGAAAATGACCGGGTGACCAGTGTAGATTTAACAGTTGAAGGGCTCGGATGTAGAACTTGGTAACTGACATTCTAGTGATTTGGAGAGATTAGAATATGAAGTGTCATAAAAATAAAACAACACATTTTACTTTGTTATATTTTTCCTCAAATTTTAACTAATTACACAGGCCAATGACAATTGTTTTTGAAAAACATTTTACTTTGATAGCTAATTTTATAGATTTTTATGAGCTGAATCCAAATCTAGCTTTAGTTTTTTTGTATTATCCATAGTTTTCAAGCAATATGTTTTTTTATTATATAGTATAAAAATCCAATGCTCTACGGTAAATGGGGAAATTAATGAAATGCTTTGTAGCAAGATAAGCATTGTATTTACAGTAAGCTACTTAAAAAATCATATGTGTTAATAGAGGTTTCACTTGTCAGCTGGAATTGGTTTGTATTTTCTTTCTCTTTTTTCTTTGAAGCTTCTTGTGCAGCTTTTTCTACAACGAGTTACTTGCTGAACTTCTTGGTGAAGTGACCAACAGTAGTCCCCCATCATGTTAGTGTTCCAGTGTCCTTGTTAAGGTTTTTCCATCACTTTAATGTCCTGATGGAAACGCTCCCCTTGCTCCTCACTAACATCTCCTGTATTGTCTGGGAAGTAATGTAGGTGACTGTTCAAAAAGTGAACATTCAGGCTCATTAAACATCCTGAACTTTTAAACTTCTTTAACATTGTGGCTATAATAGAAACATATTCTCGGTCTTTTTCATGTCCTAAGAACTTTGTAACGACTTACTTGAACGAGACCCATGCTTCTTTCAAATTTAAGGTAATTTTGGGCTCAGAGTTAACGTCAAACATCAATTTTCTAATGTCAGGTCCGACAAAGATGCCTTCTTTTGGTTTAGCTTCTGCAAGATGTGGACACTTTTCGTAGAGATACTTAAAACATGGCCCATATTCTAGGCAAAGGCTTTACAAACTGTTCATTAGGTCAACATTATAGGTACAGGTGGTAGGAGTACATTTATTGGATCTACAACGTTTTTGCATAGAGTGTTCTTCTCACCAAGTTTTAAAGACTCCCTCACACGCCACTTCTTTCTGCATCACTGTTGATCCCTACCCCTACTGTCCCATTCACACAAGAAACATGGAAATTTGGTAAAGCCACTTTGCTGACCAAGGAACATGCATGTTACTTTTAGATCAACACATATCATCCAACCATGAGCAGACTAGCCTATTTTATTTGGCACTATTTCTAGGTTTTTATAGCTTTCTTTCATATGTACAGAGTGTCCAACACTACAGATGCATACACGTTACCATTGTGTAATAAAACAGCCTTTAAACTAGTTTTGGATGAACCAATAAATAGCTTTCAGTCTTCCTTTTTGTATTAATACCAAACTCATTCATCAGACCGGGAATGTCTGAGCAGTACACTAAACCACCTTCTTGTTGAAAAAACTCGGAAAATTGCTGCTGTCTCTATCTATACATGTATATGCTAGTTCCATCTGCCGATGCATTCTTTTCTTTTAATCTAGAGCCAAACAATTCAGTTTTTTCTTTTGTTATTTCCAGATCCCTAACCAAATCGTTAAGCTCGGTCTGAGTAAACAATTTGGGCTCTAGACTTTCTATATTACAATGGAATTCATCATCATCTGGTTCATCTAAATGAGACATGAAAAAATACTTCTGTTGGAATAGAATTTAAATCATTTGGTGGTTCAGAAACCAGACAATTTAACATTATCCCCTAATGGTCGGATGGCAGACTGAAGGTTAGAGTAGCTTATTACCTTCTTGTTTTTTGAAGTATGACCAGTTATATCGATACTGCAAAAGTGGCAATCATCAGAATGATTTCTTGGCTCCCTTCATATCACAGGAACAGCAAATCTAAAGACTTTTTTCTCCTTTTTGGACCATTTTCTTAGATCTTCAACACACACATAACACACCATATGTGGCACCCAACATTTATCTTGATCACCAAATTTAGATTCAAAGTATAATAGATAAACCTTTTTCACAAAGTCTGTAATTTTTCTTTGGTGTTTTTTAATCACAAATTCACAACAAACATAACAAAAACTGTCAGTAGAGTTTTTAAAACCATGATTAGACATTGTACTGAACACATGTACAGGAAACAGGAAAGTGAGGTTAGGTTGACAGGAAACAAAACACCATCTGCTAACACAAAAACAGAATCGACCTTTTTTTGTCAGCATATGTTTTTCAGCAGTGCTGCCAACGTCATCTACACTCATTACACCTTCTTTTTAAATTATTTTAACTAAATAAAAGCTGTTAAATTCTTTAAAAAGCGGCTAATTTAACAAATTTAATTGTAAAATGTGAAGAAATGGTGCATGGTACAGTTTTTTCGCACCCTAAAAAACATAAGAATAAGGTATTTTCAGCAAAAAAGTTTTCCATCATTGGCCTGTGGTATTTGAAAATTAAAGAATGCCCTGGTAGGTAACAAAATGGAAATACATTTTTTTATTGGAAGAATGAAGCAATACATAACAAATTGAGAAAAATTATGTGGTAGATACCATATTATTTGTGAACATAAAATGTAGATACCATGTTATTGATTGCATTAAAAATGTTCATTTCCCACAGGGAAATTTGACATTATGAAGTTAGTTGATAATAATTTAAACCAACATATTAATGACACAATACAATGTAATTAAATTTCACAGTCTTAATAAATGAAAACACTAATAATGGTATTCAAATTTCACTATCACTATCATCGTTTGCCTTGGATTGCTCAGCTGTTTTCAACGTGTTGAAATAAGCATGATGTATTTCTGGTATGTATGGTAAACAAGATTGAACATCATTCAATTTGGCTGCATCATTGGGTTTTGGAACTCTGTGTAGTATTGGTAGTGGACATTTGAAGCCTCCAAGGAACTATACGGGACAGCCTCTTCACCATGTTGACACAGTATCTATTTAACCATGGTACAGTACGAATTACATATTTTCATTTTTTCGGGTTCCTGCTTTGACAACTCCATCTTCACAACATTTCTAATTCCAAACTTTTCGCCATAATCTGTTTTACCAGCCTGATTGAAGTTGTCCCGCAAGTTTGAACTCTTTACAAAATCACCTGTGGTCATATGGTACACAATCATACGTTTCATCTTATGACACTTCTTCAAGACCTCTATCTGCTTCTTAAGCAAAAATACATACTGACAATGATTCCTTAGATGTTTCTCAACAACGCAAAAATTGTTATCAGAAGGCAACATTGTATGCTCTACTTGCTGAAATGTGTGTGCTACAGTTTTGAATTCGCCCTCTTCTGTAAGTTTCAACCATACTGTAACAATGATCCAGTTTTTGTTTTGGCCTCCACAGCTGGCAGATATGGCTGTCAGTTTCTCTCCCCAAATATATTTCAAAGTGCTTCAGTAAACAACTGACATCTCATCTGCACCTCTACCAGCAGTTAACTTCATCCCACACATAGAAGTATCCTTGTTATCTGAACAAGAATGTGTACTGAGATTGTAACAGAAGACTTTCTTTTTGTAGAAAGCTAGACCAATTGAAAGTTTGAGACTTGGTAGGGCCTGCTGCAAATAAAACGTAATGACGTACATACCATTATCTTTCTCTGACCCTTTTGTAGCTAGTGTAATAACATACTGTCCTGTTTTAGCTTTGCGCTGATGTAACTCAAGTTCAGCAGATAAGGATTTTTATAAGTTTTGCTCTTTCTCCTCTTGCATTTTCTATTTTAATATCTACACTCCAGTACTTTTTACGATGATGCTGGTGTTTTCCTCTTCCATCTGCTGAGAAAGTTTTGCAACCTTGCTTTATTTTGGATGTTAAGTATTCCAAGCGACCCCTACTTCTTTGCAGTCAATGGATATTCAAGAGAGCTGTCTTACAAACTTCAATGTGCTTTCCACTTGAAGACATCACAGACTAACTTATAATTGCACTCTGTCTTGATGGACTGTCAGTTTTCTTTGTTTTTCTCTTTATTTGAGTTGCTTGTATGCAACCATGAAAGTAGGCATTGTGCAAGTCATAATTTCCCATATTCCAAAAACTTCTGAAAGATATCCATTCTCTCTCTCTCCTTTTTCTGCAGTTTCATTTACGACCAGGTACGCGACAATGACTCTCATTCCCTTTCCCTCGTTCCTTAATATAAACTAAACCTCTATGGTGGGCAGCTTGGCATTCCTGTTGTTGGTTCATACCCCTCTTCGTTTTTGTGCCATGACTCTGTTCACCTTTCATAGAATCTGCGTTATTCTAAAAGAAAAATAAAGAAATCGGCAGGCCTAATGTAATTTAAATATGAAAAGATTTGCTTCAAAAAACACACTAAAATTCGTTTACAATTTTAATTCTGCTACAGTTCTTACTAAGGGGACATTGTACGTCCCATGTCGCCAATGTTAAATTATTGAATTTTGTGACCCATTATCTTGGAAACATTTTAAGACACCAATTTACAATTTTCCATAATTACTGAACACACGTTTGTAGATACACTGAACTAGAATTATTCTGAAACAGTATTTTGGGGCATGTTATCTTTTATTTCAACACTCAATTTTATGATAGAATTCTGTAAATAAATGAACATAAAAACAAAACAACTCAGAATATTTTAATTATTCTAGTTCAATATGTATTGAATCTCACACTTGGCATGCTATGAAAATTTCTTGTCTCTACCATAAGTACTTTTATTTAGAAAACAGGTCATTCATTGCAAAAAATGTAGTTCAGAGATATTGAGGTTTAAAACTTTTTTTATTACAAATTCTTATACAGACTTAACATTAGTGCATCTTTTATGCACTAGAGTTGCCCTGGCCCATAGTCTGTGTCTTCTTCATGCCACAACAGCCCAGGGCTTGCCTCCTCCTTTTCTTTATTGCTTCTTTTGCCATTTGCTGAGCAGCTAACTCTGCTTCACGTACACAAAGCTCATCCAGTTCCCTCACTCCTTTAGCTGTGTTCTGTCCAGATCTTACAGCTAACTTCTCCAGAACATTAAGTCTTTCATTGTTCCCACCATTAAAAGTTATTACAGCATCAGAAACTGCTAACTTTAGAGTCATAAGGCCAACAGATACATTTTTAGGCACAACACAACATTATTGAAGGACTCATTCACATTCTGGGTCTTCACATGTAAACACTTATTTAGTAGCTCAGGATTTGCCAAATCTCTGTAAATAGGTTTGATTGCCTCCATTACTGCCAAAGGAACAGAATGTTTATGTGTAAATTCATGAAGGGTGTCGGAAAATTCAGCTTGCCTATATTTACACCAAGTGTTTGGTGGAAGTGGACACAAAGTATGACATGGGTTTTCATCAGTTGATATTCGATTAAAGAAAGTGCTCCACACAGCTCTTTTCATGCAATGAAAGGCTTGCTGTCTCCATCACCTAAGTAATTTACATATCTGACACTTCTCTCCTTCTGCAAATGCTGTAGTAAGTTAACTGCTCCTTTTATCTCCATTCCTCCACTTGTACCTTAATATTTTTTTATACACTGCTGCTTATGAAGTAATCTGTTCTTCTTGTTCACTGCACAACCTTAGCAGTACTTACTGAGAATTTCAAAATCCAGTGTCAATACTTATTGCAGATGTAAAACCATTCTTAGAACTAAACCCATGCTTTTTCCAGGATCCATCCACAGCAATACTGAAGTCTGTGTCACCCTCATTTTGTTCAACAGCTTCTGATGTAGCAGCAACCATTGAATCTTCAGCCACAGCATTCACAGGGTCCTCAATTGCTGTTACATATTTCCTATATATCTAGCAGTTGGCAAATTCAACACAGTGCAGAGAACATTACCAGCCCTTGCACCTTTACCAATGCATCTAAGGCCATAGAACAGTCTCATATTAGTTTCATACAATTCATTACCTGAACATTTTGATGAAGTATGAAATGCTTTTTCGTTTTTGCACTTCTGACATTTAATAATTAATTTAGACACAACACCTATTCTAGCTCCAATATCCTAATTAAGTTTAACTTCAAGACCACAAAGACAACAAGAGACAGTTTCAGAAAGAACTTGTGCAAGGATTTGCAGATCAATAATGACGTTGTCCATAACATCATTACTTTTACCACTGTCACCCGTTTCTAAAGTTACTTTCCTTTTCGACGTAATACAAGGCGCGGTCACGTCAGAAACATTATCGTGATTTCCTTCAGTGCTAGCACACGTCTTTTCAAGTACTTCAGACGAAAATGCAGGTCTCACATATCTTTTACCCGCAAATTTGCGTTTCTTGAAGTTACTTTTACACTTAGTCATTTTATTTATGCATAAAAAGCAATAGAAATTAGCTTACTATAAAAATAGCCGATAATCACACCACTTTCAACGAAAACGTGTATCAGAAACAAAGGACTGATTTGTTTATTAGTAATGCCAAGGAGGTATATAAACTACATAGAGTGGCTATCTGTGAGGTAACAGCGCTCCCAGCGGAGGCAAAAGGCAACACCGACCGCCATTTTTTGAAACGTCTTCATGTCAGTATATTTACATTTGGTGTATAGTACTGGCATTAGAAAATCACTGTTTTCCGGTTGTAATTTGTTTTAAATGTCTTATTATGTCCAGTGTACAATTGCGCTAATGGAAGTGATAAAGCAACTGGAATATCATATTTCAGGTGAGTATCTAAATGCGTGTTGTACTTAGCGTCTTGTGCATCACTTTCGTGTTTAAGCTGTATACAAAATATAAATAAGCTACTGTAGCTACTGTATACACGTATTTTATTTTTAGATTTTCTCTGAAAAAGAAAGAGCTGTTAAGTCGATGGTTAGCCAATATGAGGTGAGATAAGTGGCAGCCAGTTCAATATAGCTACATATGCTCGTTTCACTTTGAAGATAGATACATGTATAGTACAAACGAGAAAAGGCGACTTCTGGCAAACGCAGTACCGATATTTTCGTTTCCTGACCATCTGCAGAAAACAACTATAGTATAGAGACAACCAAGGAAACGGCCTGTCACTGAGGAATCAGCTTCCTTATCAAATGAACCAGGTAAAATAATTTGCTGTTATTTATTTGCTATATGGGTGATGTGTGAATTTTACTATTAATCAATGTATGTTTAAAGAAAAATAAAGCTTAATGATAATACCTCATTTTTGTAGGTGAAAGAGTGAATCAGAATGATCATACAGATCATTCTTATTGTTTGCCTAGCCCCAAAAAATTGAAACAGAATTATGATGCACTACAGAAAAGGACCGAGAAGCTGAGGAAGCAAGCGAAACATGCAAGGCAAAGTGTTTCAAGAAAGAAGAAACAAATTGTCACATATAAATCAGTGGTTGTATGCCTAAATAAGAGACTTCAAAACTGTGCTTCTGAAGTGATAGGATGTGACAAAAATAGTGATATTCTGAAGCAACTTTTTGCAATGCAAAACAAATGTTCAATTCCTGTATTTCCTAAAGAAATAAGATAGTTTGCCCTTACACTCAATTTTTACTCCTCCAAAGCTTATAATTATTTGAGGAAGTTTGTTAAATTACCCCAACTTCATACACTCTGCAGGTGGGCAACTATAGTAAATGGCAGTCCTAGATTTACAGAAGAAAGCTTAAAAAATTAGCAGTTGAGGTTCAACGTAGTTCAGGAGCTATGTTAGCTGCACTTATGTTCGATGAGGTGGCTCTTGAAAAGGACTTCATATGGGATGGCAATAAGGTCTGGGGTTATGTTGACTTAGAGCAGGGATGTGAGGAAAGTGATGATAGCCAAATAGCAAAAGAGGCACTAGTGTTTATGGTCACTGGGATTAATAAGACTTGCAAAATTCCTGTTGGCTATTGTTTTCTTAATGGTTTAACAGCAAGTGTGAAACTTAATTTACTGCAGCAGTACCTCTGTAAATTTGAGGAAAATGATGGAAAACAGGTTTCATTGCAATAAAATGTATCAAAAATAGTTTTTGTACTGCTTCAAAGGGTGTATTCAAATTGTTAACAGTGGCAGAAAGGGTTTTCAGGGACTGTCAAACCTTAATATGGAAGAAGAACTTCCCTCTGTAGTTGTGTGTGGAATTGTTCAGAATGTTGGGTGACAGGCCGAATTTATTTGCTCGATTTTGACCATCTAATGGTGCCAGCTAAATTTGGAGAAGAGTCACATTACTCTTTTCTAGTCAGGATGCTGTTAAAATAGTATTGTAATTGTAGGTTACACCATTTGCGCAAAAACCAGGCCAGTGGAAGAAAGAGGGAAACATATTCGGCAAATTTATACAAACGTATATCGTTTAAAGGACAATGAAAAGTCCTGCACTGTCAATTGATCGTTTTTGGACCTACTGAACTATTTAAAATTGTTTTTGACCTAATCTATATGGCATTGCAGCGAAATGAACTGCAACATTTCGTAATAAAGTTTTCAATTAATCGATGTCAGAAGTGTGTTTCATTTCTTTTAGGCTTCATCACTATATGTTTTACAGTAGAACAATCAGATCTGTCAGTGCAAATAGGCTTTTTTTTACGCGCATGCGTAGTAAACAATAACAACATTCAGTATTAGCAGACGACGTGTAGGCTGCACCTTGACGTTACAAGACATGGCGGCTCACTTTTCAAGTTGCTTCAAAGATGGCGGTGCCATAGCCAGTCTATGTAGTTTATATGGGTCGTTGCGTAATGCCAACTTCTGAGACGTAGCAATACGTACAAAACAAAGCAATTCATAGCCTTCTAGACTGTGTAGATCCCAAGATATGACTGCTCAATTCTGGCAGTATATGTGTACTCGCGAAATTTCAGTCACACGTTAACATTCAAAATATTATTTGAAAGTCTCACAGTTGTCTAATTTTAGTGTCTTATATACCAAACTGTTTAGTAAAGTACATTATGGAGTAGAAAACAGAAAATGTCAAATTTCAACGAATTTCACGTACAATGTTTCCGTAAGAAACCTTGATCAAAAAAATGTTGAAAATTATTTTGTAAATACTATACATTACCTAAACAAGCAAGCTACACAATCTAGATCTTTATCACTGTCATCAAACAAAAAATCGCTGTTTACTAGCTTTTCCTAGCCATTTTCCAACATATAAATTGTTGTACATGCAGATGTCGTTACTTACCAGGAAAAAACAAGCTGTATTTTGCTGTCATCTGTGAATATTTTTGGAAACTAACTCATGTCTCTATCTCAGCATGCAAGATACTACATGGTAAATGGCATAAGTCATTTTCGGCCGCTCATTTCCATTCTTATGCTCACAAAACCAGTCTTAGTTGTGTGATCAGAAGGCCAGTCGTCTTGGAACACAGCATGACCACTGGGGAGTAAATGTTGTACCATGGGATGGACATAACCAGCCAAAATGCTTACACAATCCTTGGCAGTATTGTGACCTTGCAGATTTCCTGTGTGCCCATGAAATAGTGCTGTACAACTCATTATCAAACCTCTGCAATGCTTCACTCTCTGTATGTAAACTCAGCAAGAAGTTAGATACGTTGTGAAAGAAGTTTCATGTGACCAAATGAGTTTCTTCCATTGCTCTAGAGTGCAGGTTTTATGGTTTCTGCACCATGTTTTCCTGTTACAGGCATCTGTATCACTGCTGAGAGGTTTTGGAATTCCAGAGCTTGCTCCAATTATATGCTTGTGGAGCTACCTTTGCGTTGTTTTGCTGCTGACAGGATTTTCGAGTACAACATTCATTTCTGGAGTGAGTTGTTTGGGTGTCCTCTTCAATGACTGTTTATCATGATCACTCAACTCATACTTTCCTCTGCACTGTTACTTAGTGGATGACGTTTTTATGCTTTCCCTGTATGTGTTATAAATTTTCGGTCAGGTGTCTCTTGAAATACTTTACCTACCTTGATTGTGAAAGTGCCACCTGTGCAAGCACAAATAATTTCTAACATTTTAATTCACTTAGCTATGACATAATGCAATCATATCTATGCAGAACACTGTTCTGACCATGATTGCCACTTTCAATATAGTTCAGAAATTGACAGGTGCCATACATGGTCAAATACAGCAGCACAACCTTCAGGCCAGTCTAGCACCTGCATTTGTGTTCAAGTATGCATTCCTCATGGTGTTTCGCCGTTTTTGACCAACCACTATTAGTCGCTAAATAAATTTCTTATAAGGACTAAAAGATTAAATATATATTACTACTTTTAGACGTTTATAATTTGTGTATTATGACACAAATATTTGATGTGTCCTACTGTCCTGCATTGCAATGCACTCAGTGTACATAAATTATTAAAAAAGACTAATAACGAATAAAGTACAATGCAGTGGAAAACATTGGTACGAAAATACAGGCAAGCCTTTGTTGAAAAACTTGCAAATCACGATCTCATTGCATGCAATACAAGAAAATGTTGATTATGCATGTGCAATCCTCAGATATAATACCCACTCCATGCAGGAAGAAAGTACCGCTGCATATAAAAAATAATACAGACTGCAAAATTCAAACCATCTGTGCACCCCAATCTCCTCAATAAATAATGTGCTTATTACAGAATAAATGAATATTTTTTAGCACAGAAAAGTACAAGACCATACATTAGTTTTCCTCATAATGGCAAATAAACTGTTAATAGCTTTTAATTTTCAAATTTGTGTCTTTTATACGAAAGATAAATTTGTAAATTATGGTCTTGAAAATACTGTAAAACTTTAAATATCCATTTACTTTTTTAAACTAGTTTAGCTGTAAAATCATAAGAATAATATCAGGATGTAGTCTAAATTTGTGTCTTTTAAACAAAAAGAATGATGTGTTAAATAATGATCTGCATAACCCATAAGAATGTTAATGAATCTTTTCTTTTTTAACCAGAATAACTTTTACAAAGAATACGTAATCAGCATGGTCTCAGAAAACATCATTCTTGTGCAACGCAGCTAGCTCTTTATTCACACAAAGTAATGGCCACTATCGACAGGTGATCTCAAGTTGATTCCGTATTTCTAGATTTCCGGAAAGCTTGATCCACATGAGTTCCAAAAGAAATCCGTTGGAATTTGATTACTCGATAAATAGTACAATTCTCAAAGCTGTCAATTCAACTAAGTACCTGGGTGTTAAAATTACGAACAACTTCAGTTGGAAAGACCACATAGATAATATTGTGGGGAAGGCGAGCCAAAGGTTGCGTTTCATTGGCAGGAAACTTAGAAGATGCAACAAGTCCACTAAAGAGACAGCTTACTCGTTCGTCCTCTGTTAGAATATTGCTGCGCGGTGCGGGATCCTTACCAGGTGGGACTGACGGAGGACATCGAAAGAGTGTAAAAAAGGGCAGCTCATTTTGTATTATCACGTGATAGGGGAGAGAGTGTGGCAGATATGATACGCGAGTTGGTATGGAAGTCATTAAAGCAAAGACGTTTTTCGTCGCGGCGAGATCTATTTACGAAATTTTAGTCACCAACTTTCTCTTCTGAATGCGAAAATATTTTGTTGAACCCAACCTACATAGGTAGGAATGATCATCAAAATAAAATAAGAGAAATCAGAGCTCGAACAGAAAGGTTTAGGTGTTCGTTTTTCCTGTGCGCTGTTTGGGAGTGGAATGGTAGAGAGATAGTATGATTGTGGTTCGATGAACCCTCTGCCAAGCACTTAAATGTGAATTGTAGAGTAATCATGTAGATATAGATGTACAATTTCTTAGGAAGACTGTGATATACATATCAGTGCTGGCATGTTTGTGTGAGTTTTAATCATAGTTTCAATTAAACGTCTATCATTATATATACAGGGTGTTACAAAAAGGTACTGCAAAACTTTCAGGAAACATTCCTCACACACAAAGAAAGAAAAGTGTTATGTGGACATGTGTCCAGAAACGCTTACTTTCCATGTTAGAGCTCAGTTTATTACTTCTCTTCAAATCACATTAATCATGGAATGGAAACACACAGCAACAGAACGTACCAGCGTGACTTCAAACATTTTGTTACAGGAAATGTTCAAAATGTCCTCCGTTAGCGTGGATACATGCATCCACCCTCCATCGCATGGAATCCCTGATGCGCTGATGCAGCCCTGGAGAATGGCGTATTGTATCACAGCCATCCACAATACGAGCACGAAGAGTCTCTACATTTGGTACCGGGGTTGCGTGGACAAGAGCTTTCAAATGCCCCCATAAATGAAAGTCAAGAGGGTTGAGGTTAGGAGAGCGTGGAGGCCATGGAATTGGTCCACCTCTACCAATCCATCGGACACTGAATCTGTTGTTGAGAAGCATACCAACACTTCGACTGACATGTGCAGGAGCTCCATTGTGCATGAACCACATGTTGTGTCGTACTTGTAAAGGCACATGTTCTAGCAGCACAGGTAGAGTATCCCGTATGAAATCATGATAACATGCTCCACTGTGCGTAGGTGGAAGAACATGGGGCCCAATCAAGACAACACCAACAATTCCTGGCCAAACGTTCACGGAAAATCTGTGTTGATGACGTGATTGCACAATTGCGTGCGGATTCTCGTCAGCCCACACACGTTGATTGTGAAAATTTACAATTTGATTACGTTGGAATGAAGCCTCATCTGTAAAGAGAACATTTGCACTGAAATGAGGATTGACACATTGTTGGATGAACCATTCGCAGAAGTGTACCCGTGGAGACCAATCAGCTGCTGATGGTGCCTGCACATGCTGTACATGGTACGGAAACAACTGGTTCTCCCGTAGCACTCTCCATACAGTGACGTGGTCAACGTTACCTTGTACAGCAGCAACTTCTCTGACGCTGACATTAGGGTTATCGTCAACTGCAAGAAGAATTGCCTCGTCCATTGCAGGTGTCCTCGTCGTTCTAGGTCTTCCCCAGTCGCGAGTCATGGCTGGAATGTTCCGTGCTCCCTAAGACGCCGATCAATTGCTTCGAGTATCTTCCTGTCGGGACACCTTCGTTCTGGAAATCTGTCTCGATACAAACGTACCGCGACGGCTATTGCACCTTGCTAATCCATACATCAAATGGGCATCTGCCAACCCCGCATTTGTAAACATTGCACTGACTGCAAAACCACGTTCGTGATGAATACTAACCTGTTGATGCTACATACTGATGTGTTTAATGCTAGTACTGTAGAGCAATGAGTCGCATGTCAACACAAGCACCGAAGTCAACATTACCTTCCTTCAATTGGGCCAACTGGCGGTGAATCGACGAAGTACAGTACATACTGACGAAACTAAAATGAGTTCTAGCATGGAAATTAAGCGTTTCCGGACACATGTCCACATAACATGTTTTCTTTATTTGTGTGTGAGGAATGTTTCCTGAAAGGTTGGCCATACGTTTTTGTAACAACGTATATATATAAAACAGCACATTACGTCCACATGATAACACCTTTTTATTGGTCTTTTTCACTGACGCACATGTACATTACCATGAGGGGTGAGGTACACGTACACAAGTGGTTTCCTTTTTCAATTACGGAGTGGAGTAGAGTGTGTCCTGACATGTCAGGCCAGTAAATGTTCAATGTGGTGGCCATCATTTGCTGCACACAATTGCAATCTCTGGCGTAATGAATGTCGTACACGCAGCAGTACATCTGGTGTAATGTCGCCGCAGGCTGTCACAATACGTTGTTTCATATTCTCTGGGGTTGTAGGCACATCACAGTACACATTCTCCTTTAACGTACCCCACAGAAAGAAGTCCAGTGGTGTAAGATCATGAGAACGGGCTGGCCAATTTATGCGTCCTCCACATCATGTGCGTCAGTGAAAAAGACCAATAAAAAGGTGTTAGCATGTGGACGTAATGTGCTGTTCCAGTCTCTTCTGTACCTAAGGTCCATCACCGTTTCCTTTGGATCCCTACGTAATTCGGTGCTCTCTGATACACACGATCGAACAGCGGAGGAGTGGTACTCAAGCGTCAACTTTAGGTTACAATATCTCCGGATGTAATTAACATTTTACAATGCAACAAACGGCACTGATTACGTATTTGTTTATATGTTCAGATGTGCTAACAAAACTACCGTGGTTCCATTTAAAAAACGTAGGTTTCTGTTAAAAACATACTTCCATGCATTTTTGTATGTTTTGTATTAAAAAATTACACTAGCCCCTCTCCTCACGTTCGGTCTGTGGAATCGATTCGTCAGTATTTGATGTGGTTTACGAAATATATCCAGCGGTAACGTTAGGTGACTCACCCTGTATATATATATATATATATATATATATATATATATATATATATATATATATATATTATTTTGTATATATAATGATAGTTTTTAATTACAAACTATAAGTCTTCCTTTTATGTTTTTGATTAAAAAACTGTAATTATAATCGAAGTTTTTATTTCTTCTCCATGGATTTTAATTTCTACATCAGATTTTTCTTTTGTTTCCTTCATGGCATGCTCAATATACAGATTGAATAACATCGGTGATAGGCTACAACGCTGTCTCACTGCCTTCCCAACCACTGCTTCCCTTTCATGCCCTTGACTCTTATAACTGCCATCTGGTTTCTGCACAAATTGTAAATAGTCTATAGCCACCTGTATTTGGTCCCTGCCATCTTCAGAATTTGAAAGAGAGTGTTCCAGTCAACATTCTCAAAAGCTTTATCTAGGACTACAAATACTAGGAACTTAAGTTTGCTTTTCCTTAGTCTATCTTCTAAGGTGACTCGTAGGGTCAGTATTGACTCATATGTTCCTATATTTCTACGGAATCCAAACTAATCTTCCCCAAGGTCTACTTCCACCAGTTTGTCCATTTGTCTGTATAGAATTCGCATTAGTATTTTGCAGCTGTGACTTATTAAACTGATAGTTTGGTAATTTTCACACTTGACAAAGCCCACTTTCTTTGGGAGTGGAATTATTATATTCTTCTTGAAGTCTGAAGGTATTTCGCCCATCTCATACATTTTGCTCGCAAGATGGTAGAGTTTAGGCACGGCTGGCTTTCACAAGGCTATCAGTAGTTTAATAGAATGTTGTATACTCCCGGGGCCTTGTTTCGACTTAGGTCTTTCAGTGGTCTGTCAAACTCTTCACGCAGTATTACATCTCCCATTTCATATTCATCTACGTCCTCTACCATTTGGGTAACATCTCCCTTGTATAGACCCTCTATATACTCTTTCCACCTTTCTGCTTTACCTTCTTTGCTTAGAATTGGTTTTCTGTCTGAGCTCTTGATATTCATTCAGATGCTCCTATTTTCTCCAAAGGTCTCTTTAATTTTCCTGTAGGTGGCATCTATCTCACCCCCAGTGATCTATGCCTCTACATCCTTACATTTGTCCTCTATCCATCCCTGCTTAGCCATTTTGCACATACTGTCGATCTCATTTTTTGAGACATTTGCATTCCTTTTTGCCCACTTCATTTACTGCATTTTTATATTTTCTCCTTTCATCAATTAAATTCAACATATCTTCTGTTACCCAAGGATTTCTACTAGCCCTCGTCTTTTTATCTACTTGATCCTCTGCTGCCTTCACTATTTCATCTCTAAACGTGACCCATCCTTCTTCTACTGTATTGCTTTCCCCTGTATTTGTCAATTGTTCCCTAATGCTCTCTCTGAAACTCACCAAAACCTCTGGTTCTTTCAGTTTATCCAGGTTCCATCTCCTTACGTTCCTATTTTTTTGCAGTTCCTTCAGTTTTAGTCTACAGGTCATAACGATTAAATTGTGAGCAGGGTCCACATATGCCCCTGGAAATGTCTTACAATTTAAAACCTGGTACCTAAGTCTGAAGGTATTTCCCCTATCTCATACATTTTGCTCACAAGATGGTAGATCTATGTGAAACCATCCACTGTCTCCAGACCTCTGCCACCTATAAACCTTCTTTCATGGTTCTTAAAGCAAGTGTCAGCTATGATTAAGTTTTGCACAAAATTCTATCAGTTAGCATCCTCTTTAATTCCTTACCCCCAATCTATATTCACCTACTACTTTCCCTTCTCTTACTTTCCCTATTATCAAATTCCAGTCCCCATGACTGTTAAATTTTCGTCTGCCTTCACTATCTGATAATTTCTTTTATCACGTCATACATTTCTTCAATCTCTCCATCGTCTGAGGAGCAAGTTGCCATATAAACGTGTACTACTGTGGTAGGCATGGACTTCATCTTGGCTACAATAATTTATTAAACCTACTCCTGCATTACTCTTATTTGATTTTGCGTTTATAAACCTTTTCCTCCTGCCACCAAACTTCACTAATTCCCACTATATCTAACTTTAACCTATCCTTTTCCCTTTTTAAAGTTTCTAAACTACTTGCCCAATTAAGGGATCTGACATTCCATGCTCTGATCCATAGAACGCCAGTTTCCTTTCTCCTGATAACGACGTCCTCCTGAGCAGTCCCCACTCAGAGATCCGAATTGGGGACTATTTTACATCCAGAATATTTTACCCAACAAAACATCATCATCATTTAAGCATACAGTAAAGCTGCATGCCCTCGGTAAAAATTATCGCTGTAGTTTCCCCTTGCTTTCAGCCATTCACAGTAGCAGCACAGCAAGGCCCTTTGCTTAATGTTACAAGGCAAGATCAGTCAATCATCCAGACCACTGCCCCTGCAACTACTGAAAAGGCTGCTGCCCCTCTTCAGGAACCATGTGTTTGTCTGGACTTTCAACAGATACCCTTCCATCGTGGTTGCACCTATGGCATGGCTATCTGTATCACTGGCCTCCCCACCAACAGCAAGTTCCGTGGGTCATGCGATATATATATATATATATATATATATATATATATATATATATATATGTTTATAATTTTTGTATGTAGGTATACAGTTTATAATCATTACATTAGTTCATGTTGTCATCTCATCATCTCAAAACAACTAACTTGTCATATATAAATTGGTATCTATGTACAAAAATGATAGAGAGATTCAATAAAACAGTACAATACAACAAATTACAGTAGATCTCAAGCATTTAGTACATGGTGGTAAAACTGCTGTGTTCAGTTCCCTGAAATTAAGATTGTTTCAGTATCTATGTACTGCCTCCAAAAAATTGGTACCAAATTTATTGTCCAGTGAATAGATAGCTTGTTAGTTTACTTACTTAGAAACAAGAGTCTTCAGTATCTATGTACTGCCTCCAAAAAAATTGGTACCAAAGTTATTGTCCAGTGAATAGATAGCTTGTTAGTTTACTTACTTAGAAACAAGGGTCATAAAAATTTAATTTTTGGTTACATTAATACTCACGTGATAATGCAAAATTATATAAGTAGCCTTCTGCTGGATAGTCTCAAATCATGTAACTTCTCTTGCCTTAACTGAAAGTCTACTAGGCAGAATGCCAGTCTATATTTCATATCAAACATTTGCAGAGATGATGGAGTTTTAAATGTCGTTAAAACTATTCCCTCTGACCATGATGGAATATTCCGAAAATTATTGAGGTTGAAAAAGGTTCACCATGACCCAACGGAACTCAGAGCAGTGAGATAGTTAATACAACCAAATGTAAAAGAATCTCATATACAGAATTTTAGATATTGATTGGTGTGCTGTATTCTGCATGACAGTAGCACATGCAGAATGCATCAATAAGTGAACCTTCTGATTATTTCTTACATACAATTACTCAATTACTACTATCTTTCATTAATACTGCTCCCTCATCACGAAACACAACACTGATAATACAAGGAAGAAACAGAGAAGTGTAACTAATTGGTATACACTTTTCTTGAATAATTTATGGAGACTGTTAAAAATTACCTAGAAGAAATCTTGCACTAACAATGAATATAAACATTCATATGCAAAATTAAAGATTTACAGAAAAGATATAATTTTTGCAATGAAAAAACTCAATGACAACTATGTTTCTCAGCCCAGTAATTGTAAAGCAACTTGGGAAGTAGTTAAAGCAGAAACAGAGCTCACTGCAGAAAATTTACTTTTTCCTCTAAGTGCAGATGAGCTAAATAATAGTTTTATAAATCCTGGGATATTAGCCATTACAGATGAAAATTACTTAGATGACAATGTGGACAGATTTCACAGTTCACAAGAAGCAGAGCTGAAGGTAGACTTTTAGGTGAAAAATCATCTGTCCTAAAGATATTCTGGATGTAATCACATCATGAGCAAATCCAGAACTGAATACATACATGATTCCTCTAATTTTATCCTAAAAAAATAATAGTCACAATATGAATTCCACTGAGTTACACATCAATAGGAACATATTCAGACTGCCTGAAAGTGACAATTGTCTTCTCCATATATATGAAGTAGGACTTGCGCTCTGGGAGACCAGTACAAACTTAATGATGTATATAGATAGTTGATCTACATATTAACTAAAACAAAATTGTTATTACTGAAATCAAATTTAACGAACAGAAACAAAATAGTAATTAAAACTTCCGGGCTAAGAGGCCGTGGTCCAATAGTAGAAATACTTCTCCCTGACGTTTCGTTGCCAGCTGCGGGCAACATCATCTGAGGTGAGTCTACGACTGGCTGCTAGGCCGTGGAGGTCCTGTTTATATAGAGCGCGTAGAGGGCGCCACCACTCGTCACGTGTTGTCAACAGTAAAACTATCTCTGGCTGGCGTCATTACTCTCGATCGAAGGTAATCGATTGTCACATCTTTGGTATAGAGTCGATCGCCATATCTTATCTAGCTTCAAGCCTTCTTCTTTCCTGTTAAAATTATTGTGGTGTTTAAAAATCTCTACAGCCTCTCTATACATACGTGCATAATAATGCGATGTCTTAGCTAGCACGCTCGTCTCACTAAGTTTTATTTCATGGTCACCCGTTTCAAAAACATGTTCCGCTACAGCCGATTTGTCCGTGTGTCCCAGTCGACAGTTCCTTTTATGTTCAGTTAGGCGAGTATTGATACTTCTTTTTGTGGTTCCAATGTAAACCTTACCACAACTACACGGAATCTTATAGACACCAGGAGTAGCTAGAGGGTGTCTTGCATCTTTCGCCGATCTTAAGCATTCACTAATCTTCTTGGTGGGTCTGAAGATTGTTTCAACTCTGAACTTGGCCAGCACTTTCCCGATACGGTCCGTAACATTGTGGATGAATGGAAGAAAAACTTTCCCCACCGATGGTTGTTGTTGTTGCACGTTTTCTGACATTTTTCTTCTGGGATGGAGTGCTCTATCTATCTCCTTGCCAGCGTACCCATTTTTCTGGAAAGCGGTTCGCAAGTGGTTTAGTTCCTCTTGAAAATAAGCTGGCTCACAGATTTTATGAGCCCTGTCCACCAATGTCTTGATAATACCTCTCTTCTGCCTGGGATGATGGTTTGAATGCTTATGAAGATAACGATCGGTATGCGTATCTTTTCTGTAGACTTTGTGACCCAGAGTCCCATCTGCTCGTTTAATTACTGAGACGTCCAAAAAATTTATCTGTCCATTACCTTCTGTCTCCATAGTGAATTGTATTTTTGAATTAATGCTGTTCAAATGCTTCAAAAAACGGTTCAGTTCTTCTTCACCGTGATTCCATATGACAAAAGTGTCGTCCACATACCGATACCACTTCAAAGGCCTTTTTCTGGCTGACTGCAGTGCTTGCTGTTCAAAAAATTCCATAAAAATATTAGCAACGGCTGGACTTAGAGGGCTACCCATTGCCACTCCATTAATTTGTTCATAGAACTCATTATTATACTGAAAATAAGTCGTGGAAAGGCAATGTCTAAACAAAGCTACTATATCAGTCGGAAATATGTCAGATATGCAAGCAAGAGCTTCGTTGACAGGAACCATGGTGAACAGAGACACAACATCAAAGCTGACAAGAATATCACTGGGGCTGACGGTAATCTCCTTCAGTTTTTCGATGAAGTGCATAGAGTTTTTAATATGATGATCAGTTTTTCCAATAAACGGTTGTAACAAGGTGGCAAGATGTCTAGCCAGCTCTTGAGTAGGGGATCCAATAGCACTTACTATCGGTCTAAGTGGCAGATTAGGTTTATGCACCTTAGGTAGCCCATATAATCTAGGAGGATAAGCTTCCGTTTTACAAAGATCTTTTTTTTTTTATTTATCCTCTGAAGGAATAGAAGACTTTTTTATTAATTGATTGGTAACTGTCAACACTTTCGTTGTAGGATCCTTTTTCAACTTTTTATAAGTGGTAAGATCCAAAAGGTCACTGATCTTCTCGTGGTAGTCTTCACTCTTCATCACCACGGTAGCATTTCCCTTGTCATCAGAAAGTACAATAATACTCTTGTCCGCATTAATCTCCCGTAAAGCTTTCTTTTCTCCTTGAGGCAGATTACTGCTAGGTGGCTTAGCTTTACGCAGTATCCTGGCTGTTTCCATCCTAACTTCATCAGCAGTGTGTGATGGTAACAGCCGAATCCCCGCCTCTATATTAGCTACAATATCCTCCGTTGGAATCTTCAGTGGAGTAATTGCAAAATTACCGCCTTTCGAGAGAACAGAAGTTTCTTCCCTGGATAACTCTTTTCCGGACAAATTTATAACCGTTCGAGAATCGTCTATAATCGGTGTTTCCTGTCTGCTCTTACGTAGATAGTCAAACTTCTTCTTCTGTCTATTAGAAGACACTTCTGCACTATGTTCCATGGATCTAAATGTTAGCCCATCCACCTTATTCCAATCGCAAATTTACGGTTATAAATTTGTCCGGAAAAGAGTTATCCAGGGAAGAAACTTCTGTTCTCTCGAAGTTGAAAAAGGATCGTACAACGAAAGTGTTGACAGTTACCAATCAATTAATAAAAAAGTCTTCTATTCCTTCAGAGGATAAAAAAGATCTTTGTAAAACGGAAGCTTATCCTCCTAGATTATATGGGCTACCTAAGGTGCATAAACCTAATCTGCCACTTAGACCGATAGTAAGTGCTATTGGATCCCCTACTCAAGAGCTGGCTAGACATCTTGCCACCTTGTTACAACCGTTTATTGGAAAAACTGATCATCATATTAAAAACTCTATGCACTTCATCGAAAAACTGAAGGAGATTACCGTCAGCCCTAGTGATATTCTTGTGAGCTTTGATGTTGTGTCTCTGTTCACCATGGTTCCTGTCAACGAAGCTCTTGCTTGCATATCTGACATATTTCCGACTGATATAGTAGCTTTGTTTAGACATTGCCTTTCCACGACTTATTTTCAGTATAATAATGAGTTCTATGAACAAATTAATGGAGTGGCAATGGGTAGCCCTCTAAGTCCAGCCGTTGCTAATATTTTTATGGAATTTTTTGAACAGCAAGCACTGCAGTCAGCCAGAAAAAGGCCTTTGAAGTGGTATCGGTATGTGGACGACACTTTTGTCATATGGAATCACGGTGAAGAAGAACTGAACCGTTTTTTGAAGCATTTGAACAGCATTAATTCAAAAATACAATTCACTATGGAGACAGAAGGTAATGGACAGATAAATTTTTTTGGACGTCTCAGTAATTAAACGAGCAGATGGGACTCTGGGTCACAAAGTCTACAGAAAAGATACGCATACCGATCGTTATCTTCATAAGCATTCAAACCATCATCCCAGGCAGAAGAGAGGTATTATCAAGACATTGGTGGACAGGGCTAATAAAATCTGTGAGCCAGCTTATTTTCAAGAGGAACTAAACCACTTGCGAACCGCTTTCCATAAAAATGGGTACGCTGGCAAGGAGATAGATAGAGCACTCCATCCCAGAAGAAAAATGTCAGAAAACGTGCAACAACAACAACCATCGGTGGGGAAAGTTTTTCTTCCATTCATCCACAATGTTGCGGACCGTATCGGGAAAGTGCTGGCCAAGTTCAGAGTTGAAACAATCTTCAGACCCACCAAGAAGATTAGTGAATGCTTAAGATCGGCGAAAGATGCAAGACACCCTCTAGCTACTCCTGGTGTCTATAAGATTCCGTGTAGTTGTGGTAAGGTTTACATTGGAACCACAAAAAGAAGTATCAATACTCGCCTAACTGAACATAAAAGGAACTGTCGACTGGGACACACGGACAAATCGGCTGTAGCGGAACATGTTTTTGAAACGGGTGACCATGAAATAAAACTTAGTGAGACGAGCGTGCTAGCTAAGACATCGCATTATTATGCACGTATGTATAGAGAGGCTGTAGAGATTTTTAAACACCACAATAATTTTAACAGGAAAGAAGAAGGCTTGAAGCTAGATAAGATATGGCGATCGACTCTATACCAAAGATGTGACAATCGATTACCTTCGATCGAGAGTAATGACGCCAGCCAGAGATAGTTTTACTGTTGACAACACGTGACGAGTGGTGGCGCCCTCTACGCGCTCTATATAAACAGGACCTCCACGGCCTAGCAGCCAGTCGTAGACTCACCTCAGATGATGTTGCCCGCAGCTGGCAACGAAACGTCAGGGAGAAGTATTTCTACTATTGGACCACGGCCTCTTAGCCCTGAAGTTTTAATTACTGAAGACGCCGGTCGTGAAAGCCTACACGCTATGAAGAAACAAAATAGTTATTGTAAACTGAAATAAAAAATCTGACCTTCTCAAAGTAAAATATGGAGTTCCATAAGGATTGTGCTGGTAATTGTCTTATTTATTATCTATGTGATGACCTGCCTCATTTATTACCATATAAATCTACCATGCACATGAATGACAGAACTTTTGCCACATCCCAAAATGATATTAGTGTTGCAAAACAAATTAACAACTCTATCATGAAAAATGTAGCTCAGTGGTTCCAGGAAAATAGAATTACATTAAACAACAATAAAACTGACCACCCTCTCTTCTCTACTAGAAATATTAATAATGGACAAAATTAACTTTAGCATTCTGTAAAACTGTGAGGCATATGCTTGGAATACTCACACACAACAGTTCTGCAGTAAGTTGGCAAGAATTTCATTCACCTAAGGAAACCAGAGGAATGTGTGAGGAAAGAGCTCATCCCTGTGGAATGATATGGCTTTTTCCATACACACTTACATTATGCATACTTCTTAAGGGAAAAACTAAGTTTTCCTTTGACAGAAGAAAGCCCTTTGACGTATTTTTGGTATAACTGACTTAACTGATTGATAGTCAAGGTACTTTAATATGCGATACACTTGATTATATGTATGAGAATAGATCAGATGTGCAGATCGAACCACTAAGACGATTTTCCTTGGATTTGATTAATGAATGTCAGAAATAACTTCATATGTGTTGGCAAAATATTTTCTAACAATATACCATATGACACAAGTGAAGGGAAGAAAATAAATTTAAAATATTCATAGAGACATGGTTGCAAGAAAATGTGTTCTATAATACAAATAAATTTATACATAATGGCAAATTTATGATCTTTTATTGTAAATGCGACTGTGAAGAAATCAAATTGTAATATACAGCTTACAACTTAATTTGAAGACCATGCAATCTCTGTAATGGCTCAAATGGTTCAAATGGCTCTGAGCACTATGGGACTCAACTGCTGAGGTCATTAGTCCCCTAGAACTTAGAACTAGTTAAACCTAACTAACCTAAGGACATCACAAACATCCATGCCCGAGGCAGGATTCGAACCTGCGACCGTAGCGGTCTTGCGGTTCCAGACTGCAGCGCCTTTAACCGCACGGCCACTTCGGCCGGCAATCTCTGTAATAAAACTAATTATGTGATGAGTACAAAATTAGCAATTCTATATAATAATACTTAGAACAGAATGGAAGAGAACATAAAAAAACAGTGATTTTCAAATTGCGACATTCATCCTGGCTGTCAACAGAACGAAACAGAAATAGATGTAATGGGATGTCAACTTCAACATCTAAGTTTATCAAGAAGGAAGTTTTGTTGTTGAGAGGAGTAGGGAGGATTGTGTCATCTTCTGATAACTTCGAAATTTAATCTATATTCTTCACACTCTATTATGTTACATTAGTAGATATTATGCTTTCTGGTTTGCTTAAACTTTATTTTATTGTTTGCTTTGTCTTTGTGTCATTTTACAAACGTTTCACGAGGACTTGAATATTTTTCCCTTGACTATTCTTCCCTGAAAGAAGCCAAATATCTAAAAAGTGTAAGTTTCGCAATACCTGCTCACAGAAAAAAATCCACAGAGTCCATAAATAAAAACGCCAATTGAAGAAACAATTTTCATTAAATAACCTTTCTTAATAGTGAAACATTTTCTTTTGAAAGAGACAAATGTGGTTGTTTATGACCTTATCGGCACTTAGAAAAACACAATGTATAATGTAAAAATGCCGTTCTAAATATTGTTTGAGATGTTTCTAGGTATACAGGGCGTCTCTCCTATAGGTTGTCAGTCATATTTTGCCTGGTGTTTCGGCAGATATTTATAATTTACTTTTTGCACTGTGTAGCTGGAGTCATCCCAAACAAATAAATTTCATCACAGCCTTCAGGCGATGTCCTCTGTCGACGGAGAGCATCGATTTGTTCCTCGTTATGAGCAAATGCGACATCTGTTTTACCGATATGTATTAACAGGGAAAGTAAAACACGAAGAATAACCAAAATTCCAGCAGCGACAGGACCATCCAGGGCCACAATGAAAGCTACAGCAATGCAGAAGCGCTACTCAGTCGTTGTAGGGGTTCCATTTATTCTTCGTGTTTACTATCTCTGTTAATATATATAGATAAAACAAATATCGCGCTATACTAATCTGGGACCACATTGCCAAACGGGCACGTAAAATTCGATGTTCAAAATGATATTGTTAACTGGTAACAAGCCAATGCTTTGCATCAGCACTGGGCGTCACTTGAAAGTATTTCTTTGGGCTGACTCCATTCACATCTTGCAGAAACGAAATTGGAAAAATGTCTGCCGAAATTCCAGAGAAAATACGCCTGACGACTCTTAGGAGAAATGTCCTCCACGTCAGGAATCGTCTGGAAGCGCTTGTGGCACAAAGAAAATATAAATATTCAGTAGATGGTTTATTGTGACAACTTTACAAACGGTGGTGCGCTGTTGACCGTAGTTGCCTCTTGCCCTGGTCACGGACAGACTCTCGGTGTCCGACACTGCGCCAGTCCTTGCGCCTAGCGCGACGTCGTTCCTCTTGCGTCGATACGGATGCTTAGCCCAGCCTGGTACAGCATGGATAGCTGCTACCGGCTGAGGGAGTGTACTCGATGACACTCCATTCCTCTTCTTCGGTGGATCATCCATCTGCAGTGTGGTGTAGGCGGCAGATGTTGAACCGAGTACTGCCGACCTGGTAGGCTCCGCACCCAGATGCGCTTAGGTGTACCAGATGGTGGTCCACCAGGAACCCTGGCGTCGTCTTCCATCCCACACTCAGAGAATACAGCACCTGGTACTGCACTGCTGTTGATAGTTCTTCAGCTCTTCCATCAGTAGTTGTTGGTGTAACACAGCATGAAGTTCATCAGTGGAGTTCAGCTCTGTGGCACTCCACGGCTGGCTGGTACTGCGTTGCTTGATCTGAGACAGGACTTACTAAAACAACATGGTCATGGAATGGACTGTCGTCGAAATAGACTCTATCATCCCCATTGAACTGAACCGTTCTCCCCTACTTGGAGCTGGGGCTCTGGTATTTAAAGAGCTCTCCATAGTTCTGTGACGTGTGGTTTACTAGTGATGACCGCATGTGGCCTCGTTATTCTGCTACCCTTGCTTTAGTTCTCCCTTAACAGCTAGTTAAATTGGTCTATGAGTGTTTTCCCTACTGCTTCTTGCTGCATCCCACTGCACGAAGTAGCGTGCATGTTATTTTGCTTAGTCACTGTCCTTGTCTGTTTTCCCACTGTGTGTGCTCCTTGTCACTCAACTACTGCAGAGTTGTAGACTTTGCTGCCCATCTGGCCTGCATCACCATGCTTCCTGGTCCACCGCTAATTGTGGCATAACCACCCTATCTTACGTCAAGGTGGTTGACCTTCGTTAAAATTTTTATAACTTGGAACCCGTATTACTCTGTGCCAAAACACGTCCATCCCCTCTGTTAAAACTCGTCCCTGATTTTCAGCTTCACTTGTATATATATTCTTAAACATTAATTTACATTTCTCCTTGTGCTAAGTTACAATGGAGTATTGAATCTTAGTTGATTCTGCGATGCTTATCTAATTACAATGTTGTGTTTTCTACTTCCATCTTATGACTAGGTTGTATACATTTTACTGGCATTTGATGGTTTGCTATTTCACTTGAGTGTACCATCATACGTTTCAGACAGAAGTGCATTGCACAAATAAATATCAGTACCAAGATTACACTCATGGTTGATGTACTATACATAATTGTCTTCTGCCTATGCTTTTCATGATACCGTTTCACATGTTGCAATATTTGCTTTGCTGTGGTTTATTGGTATTTGGAATTTAGCAAGTTGTCTATCGACTGTAATAATGTTTAGTTTAACGAGTTGTTGATAAAAGCTGGGTTTTGGTGGGATGGTACATGTAGTCGTTTCTCTGGCCAATACAACATTGGTCTGGACATATTAATTAGTGTTGTACCTGTAATGGTAGCTGGAATGTGAAACTGTCTTCCTGCTATCTCGCATCTAGTCCCATTTATTACCAGTCTGTTACCTTGTAATTGTAATCGCATAATTCCTGTAGATTTTCAATTTTCGTAACAAGTAATGATTACTGTTTCTGACGTAAAAATAGGATAAAGCCAAGGTCTTTGATTCTTTGGAATTCCGTTTGTGGTGCTAAAACTTTTTTCTCACACTCTTCCGCTTCTAATTTCACTAAAAACAATTGCATTTCGCATGAATTTTGTTGGTTTGTATCGCCCTTGCTAGACAAATAATAATTGTTTCCTAAACATAATCGTAGAAATCCGCCAAGGACATGACAACATGAGCATCTCTTTTCTTAGAAACTAATAATATTTCTCATGTTCGTAACTGTACCCACTTCTGAATTGTACTCCACTTTATTGGATATGGATGTACCGTGTAACATTGGTATTGTGCATTCAGTCCTACTACTGGACATTTAGTTCTAACATGTATTTTGGCTTGATCAGTGGTTACTTCTACAGTAAATATACGATAGAATAAATCTATATTCCTGCTTGTTATTGGTATGATATGCTACAACCCCTTGAGAAAGTCTCTTTGTGCTTGTTGTAATCTATGAGAATTTGCTGTGAACTTACTAATGTAGAACTCAACTGCCCATGAAAAGGACGGTGTTTTGACTCATGTAATGTCTGTACCTCTAATTTTGCATTGTCTAATGTGTTCGCTAGAGTGTGTAGTGATGCAGTTACTAGCATTTCATCATCTCAACTACTCATATGTGTTTGAATTTTCTCTAAACCACTATTCAAAACATTTCTGGTCCTTCGTGCATACCGCTTTAATTCAACTGTTAAATTTCTTACTGTTATAGTCACATTGAGTATTCCTTGCTCCATATTCCCTATTTGTGTCATGTGTCATTCCACTTTTGTTCTTGTATCCCCCTCTAATTCTTGTACACTTTGCATATTACTGTAGATGTTCTCAATATCCTTATTATCTGCTGCCCAAATACCGTTTTTAATAGCTTTCCTCCTGCAGCTAACCAACTTTGCTCATGGTAAAATTTCGGTTACCTGTTGCAACTGAGTCCTCAGTTTTTCATACGAGAGTTTCAACTCCTGGTACTCATTTCTCATATCCTCAAACCGTCCTCCTCTATCCATCTCTTTCTGTAATGCTGCAAACCTCTTTTACAATCTTCTTGCTTCATTTCTCACTTCCCAAACATCAAATGCAAACTTATTTATCTAATTGTGGCTTGTTAGTAGAAGATCTTCTTTTAAAACTAACAGGATACCATTGTGCAGTGGTTGATTCTGAATTATGTCTCCTTTGTAACAATATAGCAGTGCTACCCAGAGAACAATTTTTCTGGCCAGCATTTTGGCACTTAAGCTGAGAGAAAGGTAAACATCATCACTCCTCTCCCTCATTTAAAGACAAAACAGTATAATAGAATAAATAAAATGATACTAACGTAATAACAACAATCATGGTCCTTGGATTACACTGGAGAATCCTGCTTTACTTACTCCTTGATCTAAGTGAATAAGGTATATCTTTCTTGAGTAGTTGCTTCTTTCGTCCTTCTGATCTTTCGGGATTGGTTGAAGAGATTTGTGGCAATGTGTCAACTACACCCTTAAATGGTTTGACTCGACTGACATGTACTATTAAAGTCCTTGTTGGTAACTGCAATTTTACATTGACTGATGAAATCATTTTAACAACTTGGTATGGTTCTTGATATTTAGTCAAAAATTTCTTAGTTTTGCTTATCAGAATATAAGAATCAGTTAACAATACCCGTCGTCTTATTCTATACTGTGATAGTTTACTTGCTCTTTGCCCAATACACTCTTGTTTTTCTAATGCTATTGTATTGGCGCATTTCACCATTTTCCAAATTTCTTTTAACATTTTTGCAAATTCATTCACTGGTTCACCTTGTAGATCCATTTTATGTTGGAGCAGATCGAAATGTGATGGCATTTTCCTACCATATACTACTTCATATGGCGAGAGAGCCATTCCAGAAGGAACTTATGTATTGTAGGCACAGACAACTAGGGTCAAACAGACATCCCAATTCAAATGCTGTGAGTCAACGTAGTGGCTCAACATCTTAGATGACGTATGGTGAATTCGTTCAGTTCACTCGCTTGCTTGAGGATGAAATGGACTGGTAGGTGACTTCTTAATTTGTAATAATGACAACATTGCTTCAGTAGTTCAGCTACAAATTGTTTCCCCTGGTCAGTCATAATAGTTCCAGATATACCATACTTCAATAGCCAATTGTTCACCATTGCTTGTGCTATTGTACTTCTGATCAGGAATAGCTACCTTAACCAAATAACGTGAAAAATGATCCAAAAATGTTAAAACATATTTGTTCCAAGCAGAAGTTTTGTTAAAATGTCCCAGAATGTCTAATCCTAAAAAAGAAAATTGGCTATCTGCTTCAGGTAGTCATTGTAGCTCAATCTTTTGGTAACTTAAATCCAATCGTTGCACATATTGCGCTACATCATTGTGATATGTCTTCCACCAGAATCATTCAGCTACTTGTCGATCTCTTGTATGTTTACCTCTGTCACCTGATAAAACATGGTCATGAGCCCGACGTTACACTCTCTGTCTCAGCACTACAGGAATGACAATGCATGGTCTGCACTTTGTAGTTCTTGATAGAAAGCCTGAGGCTGCGTGCGAATCAATGTACACTCTCTGCCAGCTAGTTGTGCCTTTATCCAGTCTGTCGAATCAAAACTTATTAGTTGTAAAGCTGAAACCTTTTTGCTTATCGCGTCAGCATTTTTATTTGAAGCTCCCGATTTGTGAATCACTTCATAATTGAATTCATTTAATTTCAATGCCCATTTCGCCAATCGGCTTGATGGATCCTTTAATCCTGGTAACCATCTGAGAGAAGCCTGATCCATAACGACTTTCATTTTCGGACCATACAAATAACAACGAAAGTATGGAATTCCATATATGACAGCGAGCAATTCCTTCTCTGTTGCGGAATAATTTGTTTCTGCTTTATTTAACTGCCTGGAGGCATATGCCGCTGGAGATTCAAACACATCTATATTTTGGCTTAATACATAACCCAATGCAATATAAGATATGTCACATGCCAATATGAATTCACGTTCGAAATCAGGAAACACTAACACAGGATCTAATACAACAATTTTCTTAAGGTTCTCGAAATCCTCTTGACACTGTGGTGACCATTCGAAGCCAACTTATTTCTTAAGCAACCTGAACAATGGCCATGTGATTTCAGCAAAACCCTTTACAAAATTATGGTAGTAATTGCATAAACCAAGATAAGATTGTAGTTGCTTAATAGTCTTTGGCACTGGAAAATAACACATGACTGATACAAGTCTAGGATCTGTTTTGACTCCATCTCTTGTAATAATATGTCCTAGATATGTAACTTATGCCTGTACAAAATGGCATTTCTCTACACTTAAAGTAGGACGTGCTGCTCGTAACTTACTAAACACTTCATTTAAATTTTTAATGTGTTCTTCCATTTTTTAAAGCACTATTACATCATTCAGATAGACAAAACCAATTTTGGGTTTTAAACCACGAAGGACACCATTCAGTTACCTTTGAAAAGTAGCAGGAGCATTCTTCAAACCAAATGGCATTCTCTGATATTGGTAATGTCCAAAATTGGCTGTGAAAGCATTCTTATGTCTATCATACAGGAATACTTCTGCTTGGTGCTAGTCGCTTCGAAGGTCTATCGTTGAAAAATACTTACAATTTCCTAGGTTGTGTAACATCTGTAATGTCAGGAATTGGAGATGCATCCGTTGTAGTTCGTGCATTTAAAAACCGTTACTGGCAACAAAATCTATATTTTTTTGTACCGTCAACTGATTTCTTGGGGACCACGACTATGTTGCTGCACTAAGCACTATCACTGTGTTCTATGATACCTTCACGCAGCTGCTGGTCAATGAACTCGTCTACTGGTGGTTGTAGATGCTTTGCAATCCTACATGGCTTCTTATACACTGGCGAATTATCCCCTGTTGGTATACGATGCTGTGTGATTGATGTTGCTGATAGTGGACCATTCGAATTAAATAAATATACATACTGCAACAATAAAGCTTCGATGCCCTTCCGTTCTCCATCCTTCAAGTGACTAACCTTGTCCCGTAGTACATCTGCATTAACGGATTGTTTGATGCCATGATCACCATGTGATCCGTCGATATCCTCTTTGTCGAGTACCTCCAAGCTCGCAACAAGTAAACCCTTCGGGAGATCCACTTCATCTGCTCCGAAATTATCCACGCTAACTGGAATCATCAGTTCCCCATTAACATCTGATACGCACACAAAACTCCTCCTTATATGGCAATTCATTTCATTCAATGTCTCATTGTTCTGCAGTGGCTCAACCACACATAATCTTTCCTGTGGAACATCGGCGTCTACCGATACCCAAGCTAGCTTCCCTTGAGGTACTTTGTCATGTGTAACTATCCTTAATTCACGTGTACGCAGTTCATTTCATAATACCTTACCTAACGGTGCACCTTGCGACATTGTAATATTTACAGCTGTCGTACCCATTAGAAAAAAGCTTCCGCCAAGGTTCGGTTCGGTTCGGTTCGGTTGGGTTGGGTTGGGTTGGGTTGGGTTGGGTTGGGTTGGGTTGGGTTGGATTGGGTTGGGTTGGGTTAGGTTAGGTTAGGTTAGGTTAGGTTAGGTTAGGTTAGGTTAAGTTAGGTTGCGAGGTGCCGGGGCTATCAGTGAATTTAACACTAAATTCTTCGAGAATCTACATATATAAATGATGCTCTAAGCCCCCTCTATTCTAACTCCGACTTTTGCTGTTGCACAAGGATTAAAAAGAAACGCGAACTGACCGTCATAGACCCTGCAAGTGGAGTAGAAAAGAGTTTGGCACCTGCAATAATTTAATTTGATAAATATGTTAAATAAACGAACGTTTCATAACGTAGTGAGAAATGATGGGTTGCTCTACCGATTAATAGAATGAAAGTTCTGTCCAAAATAACAATAGGATTTTTTAAGACTAAACTAAATAATAAACAAAAACACATAAACATTTACAATAAATCAAGTTGGCACATATTGGATACTCATACAAACACTGTAAAGGTGAAGTTGTCCCTGAACTAGATTGTGAGGTTTAAGACGAAGTCATATGTGGAGCCAATTCCTTGCCACTCAAATCTTAAGGGAGACAGACAGCTAACCTAACAATAATTGCTGCTACTCAAGACAGAACAAAGTTAGAAAAAGACGAACAGGCGCGCTCTGCTGAGCTCTGATTATCACCTAGGAAAATCCCTGTCTGCCGGTGCTGCGGACATACATTACCAAACTGTCTTCTTGACTGCCAGGACACGATCTGGCGTACCGCAGGCGAGGGCTGGTTGCTTCGACGTCCTCGACCGAAAGGCGACTGCCGACTACTTCTAGAGCACCCGTACAGGCCGAACACACAACATTCCCGCCCCCACGACAGTGGCCGTGGTTACGTTCCAATCAGCAACTCGAAAACCGGCGGAAATTCCACTCCATTGCCGGAGCACTACCATTCCACCAATGGAGATTCTTGGCGCCAATTTCTGTGCTGATTTTGCTCCGTCACGGAGCTATGCCCTGAGCAAGCCAATCACAGTTACTATCTTGCAGAAAGCGCGGGAATTTTCCCGCCACAGCTGCCTGGGTACATAAGTCATTCCCACGCCTCGCTGGTAGCCCGCCAAAAAGTGTTTTCGCTAAGCTTCTGCGAAGCAACGGAACCTCCAGCCCAGCCGCCACTTCCGGCCCCAAACGGGCGCGTCTCCTGACAATGTCGGCGTCCGGAAAGCATTCACTCGACCCCCCACACCTGTCGGCCTACCCTTATCAAAGTCAGAAGAGCCCGCCTGTCACTGGACCACCCGGGTGACGAGAGACGCTGCATGGGAAGTCCGCGTGTGACGGAATAACAACCCTCCACCGCATGCAACTAGAGAGGAGAATCGTAAGATAGAAATATGAGAGGGGGCTCATGCCACCTCTCATAGCCCCTACACCATTTTAGATTGTAATTGGTGAGCGGTTGGCTCACTTAGGAGCAAGGTAGTGAGTCAATCGCCCAAGAACAATCTCGCAAACTGGCTCCACATGCCGCACTCTATAAAGAAAATCACTGCAACTGAAAAATGCAGCTCACAGAGGGAGGATTATTTATGATGTAGCCAACTTCACCTTCTTAATATGGAACACTAACACTCACATCACACATCCATACCCAGGGAGCCCCTTCCAAACACCAATTCACGCAGACATTCACGCTCTAAATATGGCCCGGGCATCTGAGCCAAATATGGAGCAGTTTATTCTTTACAATCAGAGTTGGAGTGCTCCGCAATTAAATGCCCAAGATGTTACAACAATTTTAATCATTAAACTAACCTGAACTCACTCACACATGATACTATATAAGTTAACAATCTCTTTGTGAGCTTTCAGAATCTAGTTACAACCTCCGATTCATTCTGTCTCCCTGCAGCAAGAATAACCTTTACAAAATGTTCCCTGAATTGATGGTCCATTCACAATGACAGTGGTGGTATCTGCTTCAGTTTATGGGGACTTCAGGCACACTGTTTGCATACGCACAACAATAAGCACAAAATACAAAAAAAACATGGTGTGGAGAACAATACAGTAATCTGTAATAAGAATTACAGTGTAAAACACAAACGCATACAAGGTATAACATACATTACAAAAACAACACTTAGAGAAAGAAATTTAAGAAAAAAAACAAGGTTCATGGGACATTAAGTTGTGCGTGCACATTGCACACTGTTCACGACTGTGCTGAGAATGAGGCACTAAATCACATTGTTAGAAATGTTTGAAGCACTTTACAAATTTATTAGTTTCTCGGAGGGGGTTGGTATGTTGAGTCATATGCACTGATGCACGTGGTTCCATGTCTTGAGCATCGGAGGGGGGCTTTTGGGATGGGGCCACAGTACTGACGTCACATAGGGCTAAACGTCGGGTGTTGTTGCTACGTTGTTGCAACAGCAATAGGGAGTTCTGGAGTGTCTGCAGTACGCTGTTGAGATTGCAGTCAGACCCACGCATATGATCACGGCAGTACGGTAGGAAGACACAGTGATAGGCTCTCCTCACGTCGATTAATTGTCTCTGAGGTCTACTTGTTGGGATACATCACTAGTCTAGGTCTCTTCTCTCGCTGGACAGTACTTTATGATTCCCAATATTGCAGTTCGACGAGGGATGATGGCACGTGGAGTGACTCCACAAGTGTGTGAGATCATCCATACAGGATCGAACTAGGAGCGACGATTGCTAAAACTGCTCTCTAATAGAGAGAACAAGTTATAAATGAGACCATTCATTTGTTAGAGTGTGTGGCGCGATACTGCTTTGTGTATGCAGATCGGCCAATGCTAGTGAGTTGTAAAAACCCAAACAGGTGAGTATATAGCGTCCCTTTCTGTCCTGAGGCACATGAGGCGCAGGTTCTGACACGATATATGATCTTCTTCGTGTACTCACGACAACGTGGTCTGCCGCAGGGAATCCCTCCAAACGGCTGCCGCGTCCGGAGAGCTAGCAGGCTGTCGCGTGTGGGTCGCGTGTCAGTGTCAACGGCCAGCCTCACTTTCACTTGTGGCCCGGCGAGGGCTGTCTGCAGCCTAATCCCTCAGGTATACGGCGGCCCGGTGACTGTCAGCTTGTAGGACCGGGTGCTCTTGCCCTTCACGTCAGGTGGGGTGCTGACGCTCTTTTCTTGCAGGTAGCCGCAGACCTCTTGTTCCCGCTCCGGCCGGCCTCCGCATTGCCACGATCCCCGTCATCTGCACAATTCTTACAAAAACCTTATGCCTAACTTTTTCCCATGACCTTCTATGTTATAATAAATTTACATAATGACACATTGATGGTCTGTCATTTCAGACACTCTAATTTTAATTTTATAGTTATTTATCTGTAGCTATCATAACAAAAATCATGGAAATAATTTATCTTGATATTTGTGTAGATACCGATCTCACTATTGTACATGGTCTGTGACGCTATATTGGATGAAGAACTAAATGTGCGGGCCCGCACTAATATTACTATTAATTATATAGATCGACAGTAGACATGCTCAAGAATTAACTACCATTTGCCAACGATCTACATTCTATGTCTTTTAATTCAATTATGTTGTTATGCAGGTCTAAGTTTTACTGTGCTATAAGGAAGATGCAACTATGCTACATTCGCTCGCCCGTCGTCCCTCCATCTCGGGTCTGTGGTTTGGTGACCTGAAAAATAGCATCTCAACAGGCGCGCGCCACACTTGTGGTAGAAAACCCCCACAATAATAATCTAGTTATTGTTAAATCCTACAGTTTAACTTATCCTAGTATATCGTACTTCCCCTTTTATTTATTTATTTATTTTATTTATTTATTTATTTATTTTTTGTTTACCTTATACAATACTCTTACATAATTCCTGTTACGCTGAGATGTCTCGCTGCTTGCCGCTATTGACGACAGTGATGTGCGCGCCGTACGACATGACCTCCGAGTTTTCATTACGCCTCACTGAAACTCCAGAGACTGGGTTAGCCATGGCTATACACGACAATAAATTTATAGTTGCAACTTCCTTCTCTATGTGATGCGGTTTTCGCGATCAAAGCAACCCTTTCCAGAAGCAATGTAATATGACCAAGCCAGGACTGGTTCCTGTTGAGGATTCAGTCGCCCAACACACGCCAGCTACAGAGTATGTCACGAATCTCCAAGTATAATTCCTTGGTTATTCATCTGTGACAGTCACGAGCAGCACGCTAAATCCCCAACCTGCACATTGGCATGGTAGGCTTTATGCCCGCATTTCTATCGTCTAGGTCACCATTGGCGTCAAACGCTCACAGGTTCACCCCGACTTGCAAGACAACGATGCTGGCACAGCTCTGCAAAAACTATACTGCCCATATTTATCCTCGAAATCACGCAATATACCACAATCTTGCAGTGCACTGACGCGTGCCTGCAAGCATTGGTATGAACGTCTCATGAACTGGTTGTGGCCGCTATGGACCGTATCACGACTTCTCAGAACGCTTCTAAGAGCACGTTCTTGTATGCGCCCATTTGTGCGACATCTCGTCACTCATCTTTATCCCTTAACATGGACACCAGATAGGAAAGGACAAAAACATTGCTCATGGAAAGGTAGTGCCTCTTATCGCAACGACAGAGGAGATCCCGAACATAGACAAAAAAAATTAACAGCAGACAATTCTTATGCGAGAAAACGTAGCGTGTTAATACTTTAACAATCTTAATCTATTAATGCAACGATTATTGTTCCCCGAAGAACGGTTCATATATTTGCCTATTCTACTATGTACACCACTTAAACTACTATTATTCCACGAACTTCTTTGTGTGAGAGATGTGGTGGAGTCCTATGGACTAGCGCCAATCCCTTGTCAGACTCCCCCTCCTCTGACGTGCCTTAGGATTTGCAGGTCTAATTTCAATCTCCTGGTTCTCCTGTGGTCCTTGATTTCGCTCTCTCCAGTTACGGTCGCTTCGCCGTTCGTTATTCCTCCTGTCCCAGATTCCTTGTCTAGATTGACCCTGTTCCCTGACGTTCTGGTTTCCGTGTCTCTGGTTTCCATAATCTTGAATTGCGTAACCTTGATTTCAGTAACCCTGGTTTCCTAACTGACGAGCGCGATTATGCGATCTGTTGTCGTCTGTCCTTGCTGGCCCGTGGTATTTGTTATTTTGCGCCTTCTTCCTGTCCTTTGCGTCTTGTTTATCGAAGACTACTTCGAGTTCGCGCAATAGACTCTTGAATGCTTCGATGTCAGATCCACACTTGCCGACAAGTGTCTGTTGATACCTAACAGGCAATTTGGAAAAACAAAATTTGTTGATTTCTCCCTTGCTATATGGACTATCTAAAAACTGATTCTTCTTGAGTAAATCATCAAAAAATTTGGTTGCGCTCTTATGCCCGGACACTTCCAGTTCAGGACAAAATATTATTTCGTCTTTAATCCTGTCTTGCGTTTCCTTTGACCAGTAGATCCCCAGGAACGCATCAACAAATTCCTGATAAGTCTGACACGTCGCTGCCACACCCCGCATCTTTTCCGCGGCTTGGCCTTCGATGTGTCCACACATGAATTCTAATTTTGCCAGGGTTGGCCATGATGACGGTAATGAATTTGAAAACTGCATCACCCAGCTCTTGGGATGCATCGACCCTCCATTATCTCTGAACTTTTGGAATTTTAGTATCGACAAGAAGTGATTGTGATCAAAATCCTGTCCGATCCTCGCACGGGTGTTGTCACTCGTTTCCGATACTTGCACGTCTGCAGAGTGTCCTGATCTGCCTTGCTGATAACTGTGATGTGCTACCTCTGTATCACAGTGGCAGTGGCACTCAGAATTCACTCTCCTAAGTGGGCTACAATTATTGGAGCTATTACTAGGTGTTTCTGCGTGTGCATTGTTAGTTCCGCACTCTGTCACTGGGCTAGAGCACGGCGGGCTTTTCCTCGGAGACACAATTCTGTGTACTCCATCATTGGTATCCGAACGCGCAGTGCTCGTGTGCCCGTTTCGCTCTAGTTTCGCTATGCGACTCTCTACTTCTTTCATTCGTTTCGTGATGTTCGTAACCGCAATATTACCTTGGGTTTTTAAGAACGCTAGGGATTTTGAGTGGGCTTGTGTCGCACGTCGCAAGCGACCTACAAGTTGAGAAGTTACTTTTGCGATTTTCATTGCCCCTGTTGCTGCCGTTTGGGCTAGGCCTGCTACTTTTTGTGCTACCATTGACAATTGTTTTGCTTCTCCACATTCTTTCTTTATTGTTAGTAATTCCCCACGAATTTCCCCTATATGCGAAATTATAGTCTGAGTGTCCTTACGCTGTTTCTCATCTTCTTCTTTCATTGATTGTAGGAAGCTCAGTATTGGGTTTACGTCATCTTTTTGATCCTCTTCAAACGTGGGAGATGTAACTCTGGACACCTGGGCGCTAGAGCTCTGACGTGGCCGAGCTAGCCCCTGTCTGCTCTCGTTCGTTTGATTATAAACTTCTGCTACCGTCTCGACCTGTGTGACTGTCTCTGTTTCATCCTCTACTTCACTATCATAATCACGGCCGCAACGCTGCTCTGAGATCGCGTCCAAATCACCTTCCTCATCAATGACCCTGTCGTCCTGTCTTGCTAAAAATGTGCCCATCTCACCTCCGAACCTATCCCCGTCAGTAACGTGCCCCTTATCCATTATAGTATCCACTTTTGTTTTAGCTTCGCTCACTAATAGTCGTGCCTTACTTCTCGTGATCATTCATGAGAAACAAAATTTATCTAAAATACACAGTAAAAATTATCTACTCCCTGTATTTTTTACACATAGACATAAAATTTCAACAACGCTGTTCCAACGCTGTAATCACAAACGCAATTTGATTTGGTACAGAAACCGCACACAAATCCGACAAAGTGCGATGTGGTACGGACACCACAACAACGAAACACAAAACCAATGAACAAACAAAAATATATGCACTGAAAACAATAACTGTAATCATGCGCCGCTACTTAAAACTAAACGCGGAACAACCAGAAAAAAAACTTGGGTATTAATCAATAAAAAATTAAGCAAAAAAAATTCTGAATGTCCCTGAATGTCTCTTATCAGCGATTCACAGGAAAGATCCGAGGCTAAGGGTCGCCATTTTATGCGAGGTGCCGGGGCTATCAGTGAATTTAACACTAAATTCTTCGAGAATCTACATATATAAATGATGCTCTAAGCCCCCTCTATTCTAACTCCGACTTTTGCTGTTGCACAAGGATTAAAAAGAAACGCGAACTGACCGTAATAGACCCTGCAAGTGGAGTAGAAAAGAGTTTGGCACCTGCAATAATTTAATTTGATAAATATGTTAAATAAACGAAGGTTTCATAACGTAGTGAGAAATGATGGGTTGCTCTACCGATTAATAGAATGAAAGTTCTTTCCAGAATAACAATAGGATTTATTAAGACTAAACTAAATAATAAACAAAAACACATAAACATTTACAATAAATCAAGTTGGCACATATTGGATACTCATACAAACACTGTAAAGGTGAAGTTGTCCCTGAACTAGATTGTGAGGTTTAAGGCGAAGTAATATGTGGAGCCAATTCCTTGCCACTCAAATCTTAAGGGAGACAGACAGCTAACCTAACAATAATTGCTGCTACTCAAGACATAACAAAGTTAGAAAAAGACGAACAGGCGCGCTCTGCTGAGCTCTGATTATCACCTAGGAAAATCCCTGTCTGCCGGTGCTGCGGACATACATTACCAAACTGTCTTCTTGACTGCCAGGACACGATCTGGCGTACCGCAGGCGAGGGCTGGTTGCTTCGACGTCCTCGACCGAAAGGCGACTGCCGACTACTTCTAGAGCACCCGTACAGGCCGAACACACAACATTCCCGCCCCCACGACAGTGGCCGTGGTTACGTTCCAATCAGCAACTCGAAAACCGGCAGAAATTCCACTCCATTGCCGGAGCACTACCATTCCACCAATGGAGATTCTTGGCGCCAATTGCTGTGCTGATTTTGCTCCGTCACGGAGCTATGCCCTGAGCAAGCCAATCACAGTTACTATCTTGCAGAAAGCGCGGGAATTTTCCCGCCACAGCTGCCTGGGTACATAAGTCATTCCCACGCCTCGCTGGTAGCCCGCCAAAAAGTGTTTTCGCTAAGCTTCTGCGAAGCAACGGAACCTCCAGCCCAGCCGCCACTTCCGGCCCCAAACGGGCGCGTCTCCTGACAATGTCGGCGTCCGGAAAGCATTCACTCGACCCCCCACACCTGTCGGCCTACCCTTTCAAACTCAGAAGAGCCCGCCTGTCACTGGACCACCCGGGTGACGAGAGACGCTGCATGGGAAGTCCGCGTGTGAAGGAATAACAACCTTCCACCGCATGCAACTAGAGAGGAGAACCGTAAGATAGAAATATGAGAGGGGGCTCATGCCATCTCTCAAGGTTGGGTTAGGATAGGTTAGGTTAGGTTAGGTTAGGTTAGGTTAGGTTAGGTTAGGTTAGGTTAGGTTAGGTTAGGTTAGGTTAGGTTAGGATAGGTTAGGTTAGGTTAGGTTAGGTTAAGTTAGGTTAGGTTAGGTTAGGTTAAGTTAGGTTAGGTTAGGTTTGGTTAGGTTAGGTTAGGTTAGGTTAGGTTTGTTTAGGTTAGGTTAGGTTAGGTTAGGTTAGGTTAGGTTAGGTTAGGTTTGGTTAGGTTTGGTTACGTTTGGTTAGGTTAGGTTAGGTTAGGTTAGGTTAGGTTAGGTTAGGTTAGGTTAGGTTAGGTTTGGTTAGGTTTGGTTAGGTTTGGTTAGGTTAGGTTAGGTTAGGTTTGGTTAGGTTTGGTTAGGTTAGGTTAGGTAAGTTAGGTTTGGTTAGGTTTGGTTAGGTTAGGTTAGGTTAGGTTAGGTTAGGTTAGGTTAGGTCAGGTTAGGTTAGGTCAGGTTAGGTTAGGTCAGGTCAGGTTAGGTCAGGTCAGGTCAGGTCAGGTCAGGTCAGGTCAGGTCAGGTCAGGTCAGGTCAGGTCAGGTCAGGTCAGGTCAGGTCAGGTCAGGTCAGGACAGGTCAGGTCAGGTCAGGTCAGGTCAGGACAGGTCAAGTCAGGTCAGGTCAGGTCAGGTCAGGTCAGGTCATTTCAGGTCAGGTCAGGTCAGGTCAGGTCAGGTCAGGTCAGGTCAGGTCGGGTCGGGTCGGGTCGGGTCGGGTCGGGTCGGGTCGGGTCGGGTCGGGTCGGGTCGGGTCGGGTCGGGTCGGGTCACGTCAGGTCTGGTCTGGTCTGGTCAGGTCAGGTCTGGTCTGGTCTGGTCTGGTCAGGTCAGGTCAGGTCAGGACAGGTCAGGTCAGGTCAGGTCAGGTCAGTGCAGGTCAGGTCAGGTCAGGTCAGGTTAGGTTAGGTTAGGTTAGGTTAGGTTAAGTTAGGTTGCGAGGTGCCGGGGCTATCAGTGAATTTAACACTAAATTCTTCGAGAATCTACATATATAAATGATGCTCTAAGCCCCCTCTATTCTAACTCCGACTTTTGCTGTTGCACAAGGATTAAAAAGAAACGCGAACTGACCGTCATAGACCCTGCAAGTGGAGTAGAAAAGAGTTTGGCACCTGCAATAATTTAATTTGATAAATATGTTAAATAAACGAACGTTTCATAACGTAGTGAGAAATGATGGGTTGCTCTACCGATTAATAGAATGAAAGTTCTGTCCAAAATAACAATAGGATTTTTTAAGACTAAACTAAATAATAAACAAAAACACATAAACATTTACAATAAATCAAGTTGGCACATATTGGATACTCATACAAACACTGTAAAGTTGAAGTTGTCCCTGAACTAGATTGTGAGGTTTAAGGCGAAGTAATATGTGGAGCCAATTCCTTGCCACTCAAATCTTAAGGGAGACAGACAGCTAACCTAACAATAATTGCTGCTACTCAAGACATAACAAAGTTAGAAAAAGACGAACAGGCGCGCTCTGCTGAGCTCTGATTATCACCTAGGAAAATCCCTGTCTGCCGGTGCTGCGGACATACATTACCAAACTGTCTTCTTGACTGCCAGGACACGATCTGGCGTACCGCAGGCGAGGGCTGGTTGCTTCGACGTCCTCGACCGAAAGGCGACTGCCGACTACTTCTAGAGCACCCGTACAGGCCGAACACACAACATTCCCGCCCCCACGACAGTGGCCGTGGTTACGTTCCAATCAGCAACTCGAAAACCGGCGGAAATTCCACTCCATTGCCGGAGCACTACCATTCCACCAATGGAGATTCTTGGCGCCAATTTCTGTGCTGATTTTGCTCCGTCACGGAGCTATGCCCTGAGCAAGCCAATCACAGTTACTATCTTGCAGAAAGCGCGGGAATTTTCCCGCCACAGCTGCCTGGGTACATAAGTCATTCCCACGCCTCGCTGGTAGCCCGCCAAAAAGTGTTTTCGCTAAGCTTCTGCGAAGCAACGGAACCTCCAGCCCAGCCGCCGCTTCCGGCACCAAACGGGCACGTCTCCTGACAATGTCGGCGTCCGGCAAGCATTCAATCGATCCCCCACACCTGTCGGCCTACCCTTTCAAAGTCAGAAGAGCCCGCCTGTCACTGGACCACCCGGGTGACGAGAGACGCTGCATGGGAAGTCCGCGTGTGAAGGAATAACAACCCTACACCGCATGCAACTAGAGAGGAGAATCGTAAGATAGAAATACGAGAGGGGGCTCATGCCACCTCTCAAGGTTAGGTTAGGTTAGGTTAGGTTAGGTTAGGTTAGGTTGGGTTAGGTTGGGTTAGGTTGGGTTATGTTGGGTTAGGTTGGGTTAGGTTGGGGTAGGTTGGCTTAGGTTGGGTTA